>NW_015173129.1:0-25044 GCF_001447785.1 Gekko japonicus
GGCTTCTAGCCTAGGTGAAATGAAGACTGTAGTTGGCTACTACTAAAAGAAATTGAACAGTGTTCAGGAGAGCAGCACCAACAAAATTCAGGAGGCTTTTTTGAAACCTATGGACTTGCTCCACTTGTAAACACTTGGTATGATCCAGAAGTAAGTTTTCTAAATTTTGAAACTAATCATTAAGGTATTATGGTTTGAAACACTTAATTTCCATGCAGCTACTTATGAATTTGCATTTACCTTGGTTTTATCCAGGATACTATGAAGAAATTTACTGCATTAAACTGGAGCCTGCTCTAAGGTTACAAGGCTCAAGGCACGTACAGCATGGGGGAGTGGTTGGAGTTTGGAGGGGCACATGACCCGTGTGTGTCCTTCAGAGGCTCTGACCCATGGTAACCCTACCATTGGGCACTCCCAGGTCTCCTTCAATTGGCCCCTGGCCAGGGCTAATTTGAAGACTGAATTGCCATATATCTGCTTAAACCCAATGAGAGAAAATATCTCTCGCTTTCTCTTCTGTTCCTGTGATTTCTACTGTTGTGTCTGTCCATCTGAGATGCTAGGCTACCATGTGGCTCCTAACAGAGACAAAGGATTGCTTTGGAGCTGAGCACATGGCTACATGCTTGCACAAAGATGGGACCTAATGGACTTTATCACAATGGACAATCTTGGACTATGGATTCCTGAAGTTGGTAATTATGCATATCTCTAATCTCTAGTTAGGGCCAAGAGCCATAAATTTTGTTATTTTGTAATCCTGATTAGTCTGTGCTAAACCTGTACTGAATAAACTTTATTCTTGTTTATAAATAGTGTCTGGTTTGGGTAACTGTACTCCAATTCTTTTTCCCGGTGCCTGATGCTCGCCAAAGGCTGCTACCTGTGTAAGATTAACTGTTCAGCTCTAGACAGAGTTGCTCATATGTAAAACCCACATGCCAGTTGAGATTCTGGGGATCTCTAATCTCAGGTTGGTGAGGGATTAATTTTAGAGATTCCTGGTGGCTATTGTTTTAAATCCAGAGTAATGTATTGTGCCAGTGTAGAATTCTTTCCCCCATCCCTGGACTGGCCTGGGGGGCAGAATCTATACAGTCCCTTTTGGAAGGACGGTTCCCCGGAGCACTCAAGGAGGCAATGGTCCGCCCTCTCTTGAAAAAGCCATCTTTGGACCCGGCTGAATTGGCCAACTATTGGCCGGTGTCCAATTTGCCCTATTTGGGCAAACTTATAGAGAGGGCGGTGGCGTCACAGCTACAGGGCTTTTTGGAGGATGCTTCAGTCCTAGATCCCTTCCAGTCCGGTTTTTGCCTGGGTCATGGGACGGAGACGGCTTTGATAGCCCTGACTTTTGACCTCCGTAGGCATCTGGATCAAGGCAGTGTGGCGGCATTGCTGTTGCTAGATCTGTCGGCCGCTTTTGATACGGTCGACCATCAGCTGCTGGCCCGCCGTCTTGCCAACGTGGGGATTCAGGGGCTCACCCTTCAATGGCTTTCCTCGTTCCTGCAAGGTCGGGGACAAAGGGTGGCGAAGAGGAACAGCAGTCCTGGAGGAGGCATCCGCTTGAGTGTGGGGTGCCTCAGGGGGCGGTACTGTCCCCGATGTTATTTAACATCTATATGCGCCCCCTTGCCCAGATTGTCCAGAGGTCTGGGCTTGGGTGTCATCAATATGCAGATGACACCCAGCTCTATCTGATGTTGGGCGGCCAGTTGAACTCCGACCCAGATGACCTTCATCGGGCACTTCAAGCTGTGGCTGGTTGGCTCAGGCTGAGTCGGCTGAAGTTAAACCCGGCGAAGACGGAGGTTCTGGGCCTAAGTCAGGTCGGTTCGGGGCTCCCTCTCCCGGCCTTCGATGGGGCGCCGCTCGTGCCGGTGTCGGGGGTTAGGAGTTTGGGAGTGCTCCTGGACTCCACCTTATTAATGGAGGACCAGGTGGGAGCCACTGCCAAGTCAGCCTTTTACCATCTTCGGCTGGCGCAGCAGTTGGTTCCTTACCTTGACCGCAATGACTTGGCCACTGTGATCCATGCGACGGTCACCTCAAGGTTGGACTACTGCAACGCTCTCTACATGGGGCTGCCTTTGTCGCTAATCCGGAAGCTGCAGCTGGTGCAGAATGCGGCGGCCAGGCTGTTGATGGGTCTTACTAGACGGGACCACATCCAGCCTGCGCTGAAGGCACTGCACTGGCTGCCTATAGCATACCGGATTCGCTTCAAAGTGCTGGTTCTAACCTATAAAGCCCTTAATGGCCAGGGTCCAGCATACCTAAGGGACCGCCTTTCTCCATATGTTCCCCCAAGAGCGCTACGGTCGGGGTCGCAGCACCTATTGATGGTTCCCGGCCCCAAGGACATCAAGCTGGCTGCAACCAGGGCCAAGGCTTTTTCGGCGGCGACTCCTGTCTGGTGGAACAAGCTCCCAGAGCAGGTTCGGGCCCTGCGGGACCTGGCGCAGTTCCGCAGGGCTTGCAAGATGGAGCTCTTCCGCCAGGCTTTTGTATAGGAGCCGCCGCTGCCACTGTACCACCACCGAGCTGCCATCTTCGACGGTGGATTAGATCTGGAGGTGAGCCGGCCCTGGGGAGACGCCCAGACGCCTAGGTAACCAAAGAATGCATGCTGTCAGGTTAGGTTAATGAATGAACCCATCTTGGATTGAGAAAAAAATGTAACATCAAGAGCACCGCACTTTACTTAATGATTGTTTTTATTATGTAATGATTGTTTTATGATGTTTTAACTGTTGTTATGGCAATTGCCTTTGTTGTAGCCGCCCTGAGCCTGCTGGGGAGGGCGGGGTATAAATCTAACAAATAAATAAATTAATAAATAACCCAGAGTAACAACAAGAAGCTCGCTGACGTGGTGGATCACTAAGAGAAATTGGGGAAGACGCAGCCATGTACTGCACACATTACCCACTAGGTAACGTGGCAGGTGATATTTTCCCTCCAATGACATTTCTTAATACATTGCTCTGTGTCAGTAAAATGGAAAGACAGCACAGAGTGGGATAGCACAGGACACCCTTAAGGCACAGCTAAGAATACTGTTCTTCTGGGGAGGTGCTACAGCTCACACAAAGCACCTCTGCTTTGCATGCAGAAGGTCCCAGATTGAATCCCCAGCATCTCCAGTGAAAAGGACTGGGTCATAGGTGATGGGAAAGACCTGAGGCCCTGGAGAGCTGCTGCCAGTCCAAGTAGACAATTCTGCCTTTGACGGACTGATGGTCTTCTTCTGTAGAAGGCAGCTGCACGTATCTTCATGTAGTGGTTTAACAGTGTTACCAACCCAGGTTCTTACAAGGCTTAGAGCCTGCTTCCTGTCAATCCCAGGGTGGTTTCGTGTACAGGATGCTGAACTAGAACTTGGGAGAGACCCTTGTTTGAACCTTTACTCTGCCACGAATGAACGTGGGCAAGCCAGCCCAACCAAGCGCATAGAATGGACAGGATAAAGCAGAAGGGGAAACACATCTGCCAAGGGAGGATAAATATGTAACAGACAGACAGATGGACACCAGTTGCTGGGCAGGCAACTGCAAGAGAAGGCTGTTGCTCACATGTCACACGAGGCTGCCTGATCCATCAAGGTCAGTATCGTCTGACTCAGACTGGCAGCAGCTCCCCAGGGTCTCAGGCAGAGGTCTTTCACATCACCTAACTGCCTGATCCTTTCCAATGTAGAGGTGACGGAGTGCAGCAGTACTTGGAGTTCCCGATGCTCACTTCAATCTCAGTGTGCCTGTAACGATTCCTTGTTTACCTCTGTGTGTGTGTCTCTTTAAAAGTTTGGTTGCATGGCTGTGGTAGATAGACTAGAGTGGTTGAGGGAGGCAAGTGTGGTATGATTGGTGGTTGACAGAGAGGGGGAGGGGCTTTGGAAGTGAATCTGGTTGGATGAGTATGTGAGTCAGTCAGTAGTTTCAGTTAGATGTTGACAGTTGATGTTCAGTGAGTTAGTTACACAAGCAGTTCTGTGTTGAAGCAGTTATAAGCTGATAACAGGTAGTTCAGTGAGACAGAGAAACAGAAGGAAAGCTGAGTGTATAGGAAAAAGTAAAGTAAAGTTTAATTGAAGACAAGTTATAGGAAAGGCTGTATGTCCTGATAAACTGGAGAGAAACAGTGAACATATAAACAAGTGTTACAAAGTTACTTGAAAGATCCCTGTCAGTGAGGGATAAGATTGTATGATACCAAAGCAATTGTGCATTATTTATACATTACTAGTTACATTGTACAACCCTCTTATTTAGTAGTTATTTCGATAAATCCTTTCATCCAAGTTTATACCAGCTCTGAATGAAATACTTCCCAGGACCACATAGATCCCTGTAAGCCTTGAACTCGGTCTACCAAATAAAAAAGAGCAATAGTACAAGCATAAAGGTTTGGAAATCCTTAAAATTTCCTGGTGGCAGCCTTATATACCCAGTAAAACAAAATAAAGAAAACTTTTAAAGTGAAAATAGTCCTCCCCAATAAGGAGGACGTCACAGTGCCACTTCTGCCTGTAGATGGAGGGAGGGTGTCACATGACTGAACAGTACTTGGAGAAACAACAACTGATGGGTGACATGATCGAGGTTTATAAGATGAGGCATGGGATAGAGCAGGTGGAGAAAGAAGTACTTTTCTCCCTTTCTCACAATACAAGATCTCGTGGGCACTCCATGAAATTGCTGAGCAGTTGGGTTAGAACAGATAAAAGGAAGTCCTCCTTCACCCAAAGAGTGATTAACACATGGAAGTCACTGCCACAGGAGGTGGTGGCAGTTACAAGCAAGACGGAATTAGATAAGCATATGGGGCAGAGGTCCATCAGTGGCTATTAGCCACAAGGTATAGATAGGGACCCCTGAGGCAAGTGATGCTCTGTATTCTTGGTGCTTGGGGGGGGCAAGAGTGGGAGGGCTTCTAATGTCCTGGCCCCGCTGGTGGACCTCCTGATGGCACCTGGTATTTTTGGCCACTGTGTGACCGAGTGTTGGACTAGATGGGCCATTGGCCTGATCCAACATTGGCTTCTCTTATGTTCTTACTCCCAAGGAGGGGGGGGATCCTTATAGACAATTAGTATGTCATGGAGAATTATTTGAGCTGAGTTTCTCTCATGTTTCCTGTGTTCATGGATTTTTTTATAGAGACACATGTTCAGTCCTGCAAGTCCCCACTTGTTATCCAAAGTGGTACATGAGAGAAGCCATGTAGGATCAGGCCAGTGGCCCATCCAGCCTAACACTCTGTGTCACACAGCGGCCAAAACACAGGTGCCATCAGGAGGTTCACCAGTGGGGCCAGAACTCCAGAAGCCCTCCCACTGTTGCCCCCAAGCACCAAGAAAAGAGAGCATCACTGCCCAGCAAGAATTGGCAAAATATGCATAGAGAGAATCCAAGTCAGTTACATGAAGCAAAGAAAAATTTCTTAAAAACGTGTCTGTGCAGTTAAAAACAAAATTGCATCATCAACTGAGTGTCTCATGGGGGGGAGTTACCAAAATCCCCCAAGTATCTAACCATATAGTTACAATCGTGGGCCTGGTGAAGCTTAGCCTTAAAGAAAACAATGTTACGTTTCTGGAATGCAATGAGAGGCAGGTTTAATCAGACTTCTGGGACAAAAGAACTCCATAAGCTGGGAACCCTCACAGACAGTGCATCGGTGGCAGCGCACGTGTACGGCGGCGTTTCGAGGGATCCTGAGAGGCTCTTATCAAACGTAATTCCAAGCAGGTTCCAGTGGACCCCCCCCCTTGTTACCCGTGAGGGACTAGCCACACGTTCCCAAAGGATAGAAGTTGGAACTCAGTCAGTGCGTCAGTCATGTTTGCACACCATTCAAGAGGAATCCTGCGTGTCTGAATCACCGGAGGCAGGAAGTGCTGTAAAGGGCATACCCATGTCCTCAAATTGAACCCCTCCAGATCTGCCCCTCGACAACAGGTATTGCATTCCACATTCTGGAGTGTGGGGGAAGGATGCCAGGGAAAGTGTAAAAGTTCTTTCCAGTGACACAGCATCTTTGGTTGACTGCTAAAGCATAGATTGCTGTTAGTACAATTCACCGGCTCCTTTGTTTTTCCAGCCCAATCCCCACTAGCTAAAAACTTCTTGGCAAAGTAGAATCCTTCCCTCTGCCTTTATTTAGCCTTTGGTAGATTTCTCAATTTGCTGCCTTGATTCTGCTTCGGGTGTCCGGCGGCACTCTGTGCAGGCCCTGAGTGCGAAAGAAGACAAACTTCTGATCAGCTTCTTGAATATAACTCACCTCACCTCAAGCACGGTGGAAGAGCCTTTTCTTCATCTGCCGTAATCCTAGGACTCAGGCTCAGGGGCACACGAACAAAAAACATTTATGGAACTCTGCCACAAGATGCAGCGAAGGTTACTGCTGGGCAGCTTTAGAAGGAAACAGATTTGTGGTGGATAAGTCTATCGGGCTACGCCACGATCAGAGGCAGATCAGAATATATGCCTATTGAAAGAGCGATTCTTGTCAGAGAAGGATCTTGTGATCAAAAGACTGTGTATGATACCCTGCCAGTTTATTTTTCCAGTTTCTCTTCCCCATAACAGTTACAGTTAACCAGCAACTCGTTTTTGTTCCAAAACTCAATAAATCATATTTTGTTTGCGTTTAACCCAGAACTCAGTTCAATCCTTCCTCAGGGCCACAGAGACCTCTGAAAGGCCCAGACTCTAGATCACTTTACCAACAGCTAATGAGAGAAGATTTGGAATTTGTTTAAATTCCTGGTGGCAGCAGAAACTACCCTGTTTGTGAACACAAAGTATAATTTAAAGTGAAAACCAGTCCTCCCAAAAAAAGAGGTCACCACAATGGGTCTTGTAAGTAACTACTGGCCATGGTGACTAAAGCAAACCTCCACATTCAGAGGCAGTCAACCTCTAAATACCAGACCCAGGAGGCAACATCAGGGAAAGGCCTCGGCCTCTATGCCCCGTTGTTGGACCTCCAGAAGTCCTGAATCGCCACTCTGTGAGACAGGATGCTGGATTAGATGGACCACTTCTCTGATCCAGCAGGGCTCTTCTGGTGTTCTTAGGAAGGCCTCAGCCTCTCTGCCCTGTTGTTGGCCCTGCAGAGGAACTGGTTGGCCACTTTGTGAGATGGGATGCTGGATCAGTTGGACCACCGGTCTGATCCAGCAGGGCTCTTCTTATGTGAAATCTACAAAATGCCAGTGGCATTTTGAAATATGTAATTTAGCATATGGTTGTTAAAAGACATCTTGTATTTTAACGGTATCACAATTGCCCCTGCTGGATCGGACCAGTGGTCTATCTAGCCCAGCATCCTGTCCCTGACAGTGGCCAACTGAATTGCCCTCAGAAGCCAACAAACAGTGCATAGAGACCGAGGCCTCTGATGTTGGCTCCTAGTTATTAGCAGAAACAAGAAGGGGAAAAAACTAAACCTAACAATAAACTCCAGAACCAAACAAAGGTTAGTGAAAAGGAGGGCCAATATTAAAACCTTTCCATAAAGCAAGATGGTTAATACTTATATTCACATAAACACAATCAGAAATATATACAAAGTATAGATTCAATAAGGACCATAAAGTAAATTGTTCAGAAGTAAAATCACCAGGCACAGGATAAATATGCACATAAGACCTTTAAAGTGCAATCACTAGCCCAGTGATTATAAAATAAACTTATGGTCCAATTTTTTTTTTCTTTGATTGTGTTCCCACAGTATTCACAAGTAAAAAAAGTAAAAAGCAGTGTGCTTGGTGATTTTACTTCTGAACAATTTACTTTATGACCTCTGAGGAAGGCCTATTTGGCCGAAACGCGTAAGGTCAACTTTTTAAGCCCTTGATATTGTTATGTTTTATATACATTGGTTGTAATTGGGCCCCTATATATGTTTTAAATTTGTTATTATCAATAAATACACGTACCTCTTTTTATGGAAAGGTTTTAATATTGGCCCTCCTTTTCACTAACCTTTGTTTGGTTCTGGCTCCTAGTTATTGCCATTCAGAGAATGACTGCCTCTGGATGTAGAGGTTCCCTTTAGTCCCCATGGCTAATAGCCACAGACAGAGTTCTCCTCCATGAATCTTTCTAATTCCCCTTTGAAAGCGATCACGACATCCAGAGGCAGTGAACTGCACAGTTTTACTCATTGAGTAAAGAAGTTGAGACGTTTCTTGACAGGAGAACCACCACAAGTTCCCCAGCGTCATGAACAAAGGAGAGACCTGGGCTGATCTCGCAACCGATTTACAATATGGGTTTTCAAGGCCAGAGACGTTCAGAGGTGGTTTGCTGCTGGCTGCCTCTGCGTAGCGACCCTGGACTTCCTTGGTGGCCTCCCATCCAAGTAGCGACCAGGGCTGACCCTGCTTAGCTTCCGAGATCTGACTAACCTGGACCACCCAGGTCAGGGCAAGCGACAAGCAGGTAGTTTGCCATTGCCTCTGTGACGAAATGGCCGGCAGGCCTTAAAATGGATACCAGCCTGGTAGTTCCTTACGTGGGGGGGGGGGTACTCCATAGGGAACAACGGAGATGCCATACCTCCCTGCCTACACTTCCCAGCAGCCTTGAGGGGAAAGAGCGGGAAAAGAGGGACACACCCCAGGGGCGGGGCCAGGGAGAGGGGGGCTTTTTGGCTCCTGAGGGGAAAAAGAGTCAGTCTCAGCCTGGTCTTCTGCGTGGACGGCAGGTTCCAGGGAGAGCACGGGTGGGACTCCTGTCACCAGAGACTCCGTGGCAGCCCAGGCCACCATTGACCGTGGTGGAGAGCCAGGAGGGTGGCAGTGCTGGTGGCGGAGGAGGAGGAGGGCTGGAGTTTCTCTCCCCAACAGGAGGGGGAAACGCAAATCCGGGCCTGAGGCCGCAATCCTGTGTGGGCAGGGACAGAGGAATTGCGTTTTTTATCCGGTTTATTTTCAGTGCCCCAGTTGTGTTGAAGTGCCGGTGTTTATTTTCTGTGCCCAATATGTATATAGTTCAATAAATCTTCCTTTTTTGAGTTTAAAAAGCCTGGTGCACGTGCCTTAACCACAGGGTCCTCCCCGCTCTGCACGCTACCAGGGGCAAAGGGAGGCCAGGGAACACAAACGGGCCTAAGTCTGAGGGGTTGCCAACTCTCCAGGGGGCGCCCAAAGATCGAGATACCCACTTCCCAAGGTGGGGGATTTAGCCAGAGGGGTCTCACTGTCCAAAATATGTCAAACAAGTGTTGGAAATGTAAAAAACATGAGGGCTCATTTTATCATATGTGGTGGACATGTGAAAAAGCTATAGATTTCTGGTCAAAAATTCATTGTGAAATGCAGAAAATGTTTAAGTGTAGTTTTAAAAAAGAACCAGAGATTTTATTGTTAGGATTGAAAATGGAGGAGTTAAATATTCAAAAAAAGATTATGTTCTGGTACCTGATAACGACGGCGAGAATGGTGTATGCACAATGCTGGAAACAAGAGAAAACGCCCGAGATCTCAGACTGGATACAAAAAGTGTTATTTATGGTAGAAATGGACAAAATAACAAGAAAGTTGAATAACAAAGAAGATCAAGAATTTTTTGAAGACTGGAAAGATTTTAAAGACTATCTAGAGGAAAACTGGGATGTTAAACACAATTTACTGTATCTAGAACAATATTGATAGAAGTGTTATCTTTAACATTTAAGCAATTTTAAAATGTTTAAGCAAATATAAGTATTGTAAAGGGGAAAAGGGTTGAGCACTGCGGGAAGCCACTTGCAAGGGAGGGGGGAAAGGGAAATATGGGTATTGGATAAGTGAAAGTCAATGTTAAATGTGATATTATATCCAAAAAATAAAAGTTTTGTTCAAAAAAAAAAAAAGAGGGGTCTCACTGTCCCTCAAGGAAGGCGGTAACTTAATTCAGTGAGTGGTGGCAGCGTTAATAAAGAGAAATAGTCCCACCAGGCAGGGTGGGAAGGCCAAAACAGGGGCTTGCGAGCCACAGGACGGCACCTCAGTCTCCCAGGGCTGGGGGCGGGTCCCCGTTTCGCCACAGCCTCTGCATAGTGACCCTAGACTTCCTTGGTGGTCTCCCATCCAAGTACTCACCAGCAGTTTTCCCTCTGAGTTAGTGTGAGCCAGCTCACAGTTTTTTTAGCTTCTGGCTCACACATTTTTGTCTCCGCTCAGGAAGGAGGGCTCCAGAGCAAACTCATTTATGCAGCAGCCAAATCGCTCACTCACAACCTTTAATGCCAGCAGCTCACAAAGTAGGATTTTTGCTCACAAGACTCCACAGCTTAGAGGGAGCATTGCTCACTAGGGCCGACCCTGCTTAGCTTCCGAGATCTGACAAGATCAGGCCAGCCTGGGCATTTGTGTCAGGCCAAGAGATGAACAGAGGTGGTTTGCCATTGCCTGCCTCTGCATAGCAACCCTAGACTTTCTTGGTGGTGGTCTCCCATCCATGTACTGATCCCTGCTCAGCTTCCGAGATCTGATGGGATTGGGCTAGCCTGGGCTATCCAGGGCAGGGCAGGGCCAAAGCGTGAAGCTGCTTAAATGGGTGAGCCGAGGCTGACCACAGTGTCTCAAGGTGTTGGCTTCGACAGCACCACCACTGACCTTTGACCCTCTTCTGTAGAACCTGGCGTCCGGTTTCCCCCGAGTTGCTCTGTTGAACGGTGCTCGGGGCCAAGTCCCTGATGGCCAGAACCTGAAGTGGGTTTTCCTCTGCAAAGCAACAGAAACAGACCGTTGTTTTTTCCCCCCTCCCGGGGGAACCATGAGTCACCTGTGCCTTAATGGCTTTTTCCACCCCTACTCACCTGTGATGAGGAAACGGAAGAGTTCTATGCTACTTCAGACTACATTTTGGGCTTAGAGTCAAGGATCACTGAAAGAAGCCTTGTTTCGAGTCAGACCTGTGGTCCCCATTGAGTCTGGGGACCAGCTAGGATTGCCGACTCCAGCTTGGGAATTTCCTGGATATTTGGAGGTGGAGCCTGGGATGCACAGGGTTTGGGAACAAGGCAGATCCAGTCGGGGATCGGGTGGGACTTACATGGAGAAAGAGAAAGGCCTCATTGGTGTAGTGGTTAAATGCACAGACTCTAATCTGGGAGAACCGGGTTTGATTCCCCACTCCTCCACTCGCACCTGCTGGATGACCTTGGGCAAGCCACAGTTCTGTCAGAGCTGTTCTTGAAAAAGAGCAGTTTCTGTCAGAGCTCTCTCAGCCCCGCCTACCTCATAGGGTGTCTGTTGTGGGAGGGGAAGGGAAAGGAGTTTGTAAGCCACTCTGAGACTCCGAGTGAAGCGTCGGGTATAAATCCAATCTCTTCCTTCCTCTTCCATTGCTGGTGTCGCATAAGAAGGCACATCATCACACCACAATGTCTAGGAGGCATTCTGGTATTTGGGCAAAACCTCTATGGTAAAACTGGCTTCTACCACAGAGTTTTTGCCCAAATACCAGAGCGCTGCCTGCACGTCGCAGGTGTGATGATGTCACTTCCTGTGCAATGCTGGCAACGAGGCCTGGGCCTTTCTCTTTCTCCAGGTAAGTCCCCCTGCTGGGCGGCTGGGGAGCAGGGCCTGGTGGTGGGGGGCCTCCACCCAGGGGGGGTCTGGCAACCCTGTGATTCATTGTAATTCCAGAGTCTGCCCCACTTGAGGAAGGATAAGCATGAGATGTCCCATCCATCTTCCCTCTCCTAGCAATTTAAGCCTCTCTTCCCGTTAATGTGGAATATTTGGCCAGCAAAGGTGGTTTCTCTATCAGCCACTGCGTGGCAAGGACCACATGGCCAGAGAGATGGCACCCAATAGTTTTACCTGCTGGGTGGCTGGTGGGAAATTTGATCTTCGTGGCTCCAGACGGGACGTGGGTTGCATTGCTCACGACAACGTCGGGCGACTGGCAAAGCTCGGTTTCAGCCGGCCGACTTTTGGAGATGTGGTCCGTGCGGCTGGAGGGACTCCGATGTTTTACTCGAGAGGCCTGCAAGATATGCCCCTTCCGTTAATTCAGATCTGAACATGTGAAGCTCTCCCCCCATTCCCCAGTTGCTCCTGCCCAGTCCCCCAGCTGCTGATACGCCCATTTTCCATTCAGGAAACATACCGTTGGGGAGGTGGGTTCAAGGGAGCGCGATCTTTTCTTCCCTGTTTTCTTTTCCCAGAACTTCTTCCTCCCTCTTTCTTTCTCCGGCCCCTTCCGAGGCTTGGGGTGAGGCCGTTCCTTTTCCTGGGCCTCTGTCGGAATGCTGTCGATGCTCTCGGTGTCTCTGGAATAGTGCTCAGGAGTGACGCTGGGCTGGAGGTACTTCAGCTCCAACAATTCGTCCTCCAAACCGTGAAGGGAAGAGAGCTCACTGCTGGGGTGTCTGTCCCGGGCCCGGGAGCGGCGGCTGGCGGCAATGAGAGCGATCCGTTTTGTGCTGTCGGCAATCTCCTTCAGGGTTTCTTGGTTCAGGGGGACGTCTGCACTGGACTTCTTCTGGCCGAAGTTGTGGGAGGCGGGGGAGCTGAGCTTGGAGTCCAGCTTTTGGGAGGAAATGCCGAGCGCCCTCGGCTGGAGACCAAGAAAGCAGAGAATTCAGTGCGTGTTCAGTTTTTGGGTTCCCAGCTCTGGGTTGGGAAATCCCTGGAGGTTCATGGGGTGGTGGAATGTGGGGAGGGGAGGGACTCATGGCAGGCTATAATGACAGAGAGTCCCACAGTGATCTCCATAGGACTCAAGATCACAGTCAGGGAGAGACCCCCCCTGACTGTCCCATCAATCAAAGAAGCTTGTTTGGTGGGTACACAAAAGAGGGCCTTTTTGGTGGCAGCCCCCTGACCATGGAAGAACCCCTCCGAGGGGGTGCGCGCCTGGCCCCCCCTCACTTTAGGAGGCAGCTCAAAATGATTTTATTTAGGACCACATTCACTTAAGGCTTACTAGCAGTCCTGAACTGTGATTTTAAAGGTTGGCCTTTATGTGGTTAATGTATATTCTTTTGTGGATTTTCTCTATGTTGCAAGCAGTGTTCCCCCTAAGCTGAGTTAGTGTGAGCTAGCTCACAGTTTTTTAGCCTCCAGCTCGCGTTTTCGTCCTAGCTGTGGGAGGATGGCTCCAGAGCAAACTAATTTATGCAGCAGCCAAATCGCTCACTCGCCACTTTAATGCCAGTAGCTCACAAAGTAGAATTTTTGCTCACAAGACTCTCCACAGCTTAGAGGGAACATTGGGCAAGCCACCCTGAGCTCCATAAAGAAGGAAGACAGCTAATAAATATATTAAATAAATGAAACAAGTAAATAGCCCGGAGATCAGTTGTAATCTTGAACAGTGTTCCCTCTAAGCTGGGTTAGTGTGAGCTAGCTCACAGTTTTTTAGCCTCCGGCTCAGGAAGAAGGGCTCCAGAGCAAACTAACTTATGCAGTAGCCAAATCGCTCACTCACAACTTTCATGCCAGTAACTCACAAAGTAGAGTTTTTCCTCACAGGACTCTACAGCTTAGGGGGAGCATTGGTCTTGAATGGAATCTGGGGGACATGGGTTCGAATTCCCATTGTGCCATGGAAACTCACTGCGGGACCTCGGGCCACTCACACTCACTCAGCCTAACCCACCTCACAGGGTTGTTGTGAGGATAAAATGGAAGAGAAGTGAATCAGGCCAGCCGCTTTGGGTCCCCACCGGGAAGAAAGGCGCGGTATAAGTGATGTAGATAAACAGATTAGATTAGACGGCTTAAATACACCAGGTAAGAGACACAAGCTTGATAAGAAAGAGAAGAGAAGATGAAATAAACAGTAAACTAGATAAGAAAGATAAGATGACAGGGATGGATCAGATGAGATTTCTGACTGACTGACTTGGCGAACGGGTGTTCTCAGGAAGTGCAGCAAAGTCGGACTACGATTCCACTCCCAGCTCCTCTTTTTCCGGGCTGGGGTATTTTTAGCTGGTCTGTAGCTGTCACTGAGGAAGAGAAAATACAGGCAGGTAAGCAAAGGAACAGGCCACTATTCTTCAGGGCATGGAAAACTACCGATGGGAGCACGCCAACCCCGACTGACCTCTAGCAAAGCTCAGTGGAAAATTCATATGATTCTTATAAAACCGGAACGGAGGTGTTGGGGGCAAGAGAAAGAGCACTGCAGGGTGTGACGGTTCTCATCCACAGCATCTCATCCCTCCCTCTCTGAGAGGGTTGCCAACCTCCAGGTGGTGGCTGGAGATATCCTGGGATTACAACTGACCTCCAGGTGACAGAGATGAATTCTCCTGGAGAAAATGGCCACTTTGGAAGGTGGATTCTATGTCTCTATGCCCCATCAAAGTCCCCCCCTCCACAAATCCTGCCGTCCTCAAGCTACACCCCCAAAATCTCCAGGTATTTCCCAACCTGGAGCTGGCAACCCTGCTCTCTGGGGAGTGTAAACCAAGCCCCAGAGACAGGAGTTTTCATTTGTAAATATTCCTTGATCTCAAAATACCACCCTATACTCTCTGCTTCTGTTCCCAAGGTGGCGTCCAGCGTTCCTATTAAAACAATTGAAATACAAATGCCACAACAAAAACTATACAACATAAAAATCTCAGCAGCATAGGGCGGCGGGGGGGGGGAATGCAGCGTATAAACCAATTTTGAAAAGTACGCAGACGGAAGAGTGATTTCAGCTTAACGTACTTTATTTAGGGCAGAACAAGACAACCTTAGCCGGCTCGCAGGCTGGCTTATATCCCCTGTGAAACCTCCACCCAGAACACACCCCCACTTCCCAATAGGTTGTTTACAGTGGCTGAGAGTTCCATAGGCTCTCGGCCGGGAGCACTAGCCCTCGGATAGGCATGGGCTAGGATCCGCATAGTCCATTGTTCCTCTGAGCGAAGCTCGATGTTTGCGTTTGACCGAGTGGTGCCGAAGCTGGCCACGCAGTCGGAACTGGATACATTACAAGTTTGTTAAGAGAGGCACAACATTCACGCAGCTAGAAATCCAGTTTATTTTTCAAAGAAGCATGTTCTTTGGGAAGAAGAAGATAAGAGGGAATGGGAGAGCAGAAAGCAACCAAAAGCTGGGGGGGGGAACAATGTGGTCTCCTGGCGTGTAAACAAAGCACAGCGCCACAAAGCCTCTGCAGGGAGGGAGTTAAGGAGCCACCACCAAGAAGGCCCCGTCTCTTGGGAGCTTACCCGCATTGTCTCTGCCAGTGACAGCATACAAAGCAGGGCCTCTACAATAGTCTCAATTCATGCCTTCTCCCCTGTACATTTTTTTTGCCCCCACATTTTCATCCCGGAGACGAGCAGGGTTTTGTTTGACTGAAAAAAGGGCACATGGGTGTTGGCGGTCCTGGGAAGGGCAGCAATACCTGTCAGGTTCCACAACGATAGGGGGCAGTTCAAATTTTGGTCCCCCGGAGAAATCCTTGTTCTCAAGCGATCCTTTTCGGTTCTCTTCTTTATGTAGTTCTACCTGCAGGGCTCTATCCAGGACGGAGTGTTCCTGGAGAAGCAGGGGAGACACATGCTTTATACAGGGAAGGACAAACCATGGGGGATAGTAGATGGAACAATGGCAGGGCACCCATAGTGCAAGAGAGTTGTTCGGGGGCTATTCCATGAGGAGGGGGCCTACTTCAGTGGAGCAGCTATCCACTGCTGTTGTAATAAGTTTATCAGCATAACCTCCTTCCCAATTATAAGAGCAGCAGCCCAGTAGTGTGTCTGCATCCCTGCCTTGCAATTACTCTTCCTTACCACAGGGAATGCTGTAACACCTCCCAGATTGGAGTGGCCTGTCTCGCAGTAACGCTTTCCCACCACAGGGAGTGCTATATCCTGATGGGATTGGAGTAGCGGCAGTCACCTGGTAGTGTGTGTGCATCCCTGCCTTGCAGTTACTTTTCCCCACCACAGGGAGTGCTATATCCTGATGGGAGTAGCGGCAGCCTGGTAATGTGTCTATATTTCTGGCTTGCAAGTACTTGTCCCCACCACAGGGAGTGCTATACTGCCTCCCTGAATGAAGCAGCAGCAGTAACTCTTCCCTACCACAGGGAGTGCTATATCCTGATGGGAGTAGCGGCAACCTGGTAATGTGTCTATATTTCTGGCTTGCAAGTACTCTTCCCCACCACAGGGAGTGCTGCTTGATAGAAGCAGAACCAGCCTGGTACTGCATCTGCCTTGCAGTTTTTCTTCCCCATGACTGGGGGTAGGGTTGCCAACTTTGCCTGGTAAATTCCCAGAGATCTGACAGTGGTGCCTGTGGAAGGGGGAATTTGGTGAAGGATTTCACCTAGAGTCTGTTTTTACCATGTATGTTTTTAAGGAAGGAACAGGGCTGCCTCACCTGAATTGCACTGGACATCAGGGAGTGAAACACAAGCAGACGGTTCAGGGTCCCTTCTTCTAATTCGTGGGAATAGAGCCAGTACAGCTTTCCTAGTGGGGGTGGAACAGGGATGTTGTGGTCTGTGGTGAAAGGAAGAAAACAATAAATGGGCAATGTCACAAGGCAGGTTACTTGCTTGACACCTCAAGAAATTGAGCACCCAACAAACTCAAAGTGCTCAGAGACTTCCAGGTGGTCAGCCGTGTTGGTCTGAAGCAGAAGAACAAATTGAGAGTCCAGAGTGGCACCTTGAAGACCAACAAAGGTTTATTCACCTTCGTGCACACTTTTTGAAATACATTGGAAGGATGGTGGCTGAACAGCAACTTGACATGTAACATGATGAAGATGCTTTAAGATATGTGAAAACTAAATAACAAGCTAAGGTTATAAGGTCAACAGTTGTAAAGCAATATGTCAAAATAAGACTGAGACTCTATTCACGCCTCTCAGGCATGAGGTCTCTTAACAGCATTTTTATCTTTTGGGGGCATGGGTGTAGTGTATGTCAGCAAAACATTCCAGTATTCTTTGCATTACATTCAGTATTCTAATATACTATTCTGAAAAGAAATACACTAAAATACAGAGGATGTATAGCCCCTTTGTATGAGAATAGATATGTGAGGACTAAGTGGGTTAGCATATGTAATGAGATAAGAAACCAATGTCCCTGTTGAGTCCTGGGTAGGTTTTTGTTCCAAGTGTAGTAATAACTTGTAATTCAGCAGTTTCCCTTTCCATTCTTTTCCTGAAGTTCTTTTGTAATAAAACAGCTACCTTGGGGTCACCCACTGAATGTCCTGCAATCCATGGGGTGGTCTATGGAAACTATGCTGGAAACTCTGTGGTAAAACTATGCAGTTTTTTGGTGATTCCTAGAGTGGGACTGATACTACTTCCAGGGAAAACGTCAGCCATCTCTAAGAATGGCCGAAAACTGTTTTTACCATAGAGTTTCCAGAGATTCCTAGAGAGGTGTGATATGACTTCCAGGTTTTCCTTGGAAGGGACATCATACCATGGGCATGGCAGCCATTTTTTAAAAAAATGTCACTGTTAGTGGCAGCAGGAAACGTGAGCTGGGAGTGGGACATCCCCTGCCCCTACCAGGGGACTGGCAACCCTAGCAGAGACGCATGCAGAACTGCGGCCTTACCCTTTATCAGCAAACGCTGCTGCTGGATGATTTCCTCGCAAAGGCACCGGTGCTGCTGGTGCCGCTGGATGATGAAGTCCTTCTGGCACAGGAGGCTGTTCTTGTACAAGGCGCTGGCCTGCAGCTCCGTGCTGCCCACCTCCAGCTCGTGGGCCCTGCAGAGGAGGCGCAGCACCTCTCTCTGGTCCTCGCTGGTGATCTGCTGGGGCAGGAGCTTCTCCATCTGCGAGGCCTTCTTCTTGGCGTGGGCCAGGCGTTGCTCCAGGTCGGCCTGAACGAGGAAGGGAAGTGCTCCCGTCAACCACCGCAAAATTCTGGGGTGAAAAATCTCCCTTGGTTGCACGTTTTACGGAATGCACAGAAGAAGTGGGATCTGCAATTTTGTCCTTTTAGGACCTCTGCATGTTGGTTGCCATCCTAAGAAAGCTTTTCCCGGGAGGAAGCCCCCACAGAAGAAAAGGGTATTCACTGCTGAGCTTGCTTAAGATCCTAACAGCTTATAAAATTACACAGGAGTCCGTTTACACCAAGACAATTGACATTTGTTCAAGGGTGAGCTTTCGTGAGTCAGAACTCACTTCATCAGTTGCATCGGAGTAGTTATCTGTTAGGCAGATGCCATAGGGCTGGTAAGCCCCTGGGGGAGATGAGGAATCCCCTCACCACCACATCCTGTTGCTTTCCACCACTACAAGCGGTGGTGGGAGAAACATTTAAAAAACCCTCTGCAGCCTCATATTCTTACTGGAAGTGACAATAGGTAGCTCTAGGAATCACCAGAAACTCTACAGTAAAACCATGGAGTTTCTGATGATTCCTAGAACTACCCTTTGTCACTTCCAGTAAGAACTTGCTGAAAGACTATAAGGCTGGAAGAGGGTTTTTTAAAAAGAAAATTTAAATATGGTAAAACCACAGAGTTTCTGGCAATTCCTGGAGCTACCCATTGCCACCTCCCTTTTTAACCAGAAGTGACATAGCGCCTCACACAATGTTCGGCCCCCTTGACTCTGTCTGCAACTCTCCTATCAGTTGCCGGGGACCTGGCAACTCTAAGATACGTTAATAGTAAAAAAAAATTGTCCCTGTTGCTAGTGCACATACACAGAGTGTTAGTGCGCCCTAGGTTCTGCCTCGGTTTGCAAGCACACTGAGAACACCAGGGAGACAGCAAGGCAAATTTTCATAGCAGTGGGAAGGATTCCTCCACTGCTCTGACCCTTAGCTTGTCCCTCACTACAGGACACCTCCTAAGTGCTCAGCCCTTAATTCCAGCTCTTTGGGCCTGATGCCTGCAGTTCTGTCCTCGACACCAGTGAGCTCATGACTCTGACTACCCCTCTTCCTGTCACATGACTCTGATTACCAGATGACAGAGATCTGTTCCCCTGGAGGAAATAGCTGCTTTGGAGGGGAGACTCTTGTGCCTCTTCCCAAACCCCACACTCTCCAAGCTCCACCCCCAAAGTATCCAGGAATCTCCCAACTCAGAGTTGGTAACCAGACCCACCGTGTCAGGGAAAGGAGTTTGTAAGCTGCTCTGAGACTCCTTTGGGTAGTGAAGGGCGGGGTATAAATCCAATCTCTTCTTCTTCTTCTTCTTCTACTGCCCCAACAAGCTCATTCCATCCTCTGCAAATAGGACCCTCAGCCTTACCTTTAAGGCTGCTGTTTTCCGCTGCTCCGCCAGCAACATGTTGATCTCCTCCCTGGCTACGACTACCTCGTGAGGTTCTGGCGATTCTTCTCTGGACCCCTCTTCCTCCTCCTCTTCCTCCATGGCTTCATCGTCTCCTTCGCTGACTTGCCGCTTGCGAAATCTGCAATCCTGGTGAGCTTTTTCTCGCTCCCAGCTGCAAGAAAAGGGCATTTTAGCAAAGCGCGGCCCTATCTTGGGACTCCTGTGGGATTCGTACTCCAGAGAAGCAGGGTCCAGTCTGCGGACGACCCTCTAGCCCACCATTCCTACTGTCAGTTGCTGGAGGCCAAGATACCACTCCCATTGACCAGGAAAACCACAGATACCACTTTGTTGACCAGGTACCAGGCCAGACCTTGTAGCACAGGGATCTCTGACGTGGTGCCCAAGGGTGCCAGGGCGCCAATTAGAGGCTTCACACTGCCTGCCAGTCATGCGATTAAGCAGTGCAACTTTTTTGTACCTGAACCCTCACAAACACCCCCAAGTCCTGGGTTGGATCCCAGGCTTGACCTTGAGGTTCCAGGTTCAAGTCCTGCACTCCCTCCCAACACGTCGAGAGTAAAAACGAGGGTCGGCGTTTTTGTTTATTCCTTAAAGAGAGAATCTAACCCAAAATTCTGTAAAATTGATGCTTTGTTAATTGTTTCTATATTTGAATTGTGTCATACATTTGGTAATATGTTTGATTTTACTTGTTGTACGTAACAGTTCATAACATTTTCCCCCTCCCCTTCGTCCCTTCTGTATCCCACCTTTATTTTTTGCTTGAGAAAATAATTTTTTTTTTAAAAAAAAGAGTAAAAACTAGGGGTTTGGGGGGTGGGGTGGATGTTTGAATTATGTCAAAACGTCTCTGCAAATGATAAGGAAGCTCAAACAAATTAAGCCTGCCGCCCGAAACAGCCAGTGTGGTCTAGCAGTGGGAGGTAGGTAGGTAGGTAGAAAATGTATTGCATATGGTCATAGGCCTTCACAATCTAAAACAATAAAATACGTCAGTAAAATTAAACAATACAATACATATTATCTAAGATTTGGTTAACTTTAAAATCTGATAGTTTCGAGCAAACTAGCTAGCAGCAGCTGTATCATTTGATACTTTCCTAGTTGCTACATTTGCTCTTATTTTCCTGGCTGCTAGAGCAAAAAGTGCCATCCTGTTAGATACAAAAGAATCTGTATCTGACAACATAAAAATTAATTAATCAGAGTCAGAGAAAAAATGGAGACCAAGGTCTAGCAGTGATGATGTTGATCTAGGGAGACCCAGATTCGAATCCTCCTTCTCTAACGGAAGCCGCCTGGGCAGTGAGGGGCATTTGAAGAATCACAGCCTCTGAAGAACTGAGCTCTGACTTCGTTTTGCTACAAGAGACTCACAACTATCCCTCTGCAATGACTGTGGGCCTGTTAGCCTCACCCCAGCCTACCTCACAGGGTTGTTGCTCTGAAGATAAACCTGGAAGAGGGGAGAATGAGGTAATGCTGCCCTCAGGAACAGCAGGATAAAGATCAATGAAGAAGATCAAAATCCGAGGTGAGTAATTAGGGAAATGAAATACACCTTCTGACCTATGTTGGTTCCAAACCCACTTGAAAAAGCAATGTACGCGTCATGTCCAAATCCTTCCTTATTTCCCCCATCCTTTTTTCCTCCCCAGCCTCTCCCTTCCACTGGATGTTTAGTAGGGAGAGCCGTGGAAGTGCGAGAATTTCGGCTGTCAGTATGTTGGGTACTGCTATGCCTTCTAGTGGGCACAAGGGGTAAGTGCAAGCAACTGCAGCAGATTAGAAGGAAGCAGGGATGAGATGAGGTTGTTCTGTGTGTTTTGTGTTGTTGTGTGTTCTGTTCTAATAAACTGAAATCACTGATTAAAGAAAGACCTGCCTGCTCTTGAGTTAAAACAATTTATGTGCACACCATAGCAACCTGGCCAAGTACATCCTCACCAAACCTGATGTGATTTTTTTTTAATGGTCTGAATAAGAAGTATTAGCCTACTGTTTGCTTTGCATTTTTTTATTCCTCTCTATTGTCCAGGGTAGTCATGGGCAGTGTTCCCTCTGACCTGAGTGAGTGTGAGCCAGCTCACAGTTTTTTAGCCTTCAGCTCACACACTTTTGTCTTCGCTCAGGAAGGAGGGCTCCAGAGCAAACTAATTCCTGCAGTAGCCAAATCACTCGCTCACAACTTTAATGCCCAGTGGCTCACAAAGTGGACTTTTTGCTCAGAAGACTCCACAGTTTAGAGGGAGCATTGGTCATGGGATTTTCAGACCCTCTGTAGGCATGCAGAACACCAGCTGAAGAGGGAGACAGAGGAAGCTGTGGAGACCCATGTTCAAATCCCCACTGTGTCTCCAAGCTGACTTTGTGACTGAGTAGCCAGCTCTGAGTTGGGAAATACCTTGAGTTTTGGTGGGAGGGTGGGGTTCAGGGAGTGGAGAGACCTCAGCAGGAAACTATGCCATCAAATCCCCAAGGGAACTAGTCTCTTTTGTCTGGAGAGCAGTCGTAATGTTGGAAGATCTCCAGGCCCCACCTGGAGATTGACAACCCTACTGTGTGACCTTGGGCCAGTCATACCCCCTCAACCTTACCTACCTATTGTGAGGATTAAAATGGAGGAGACGGAGAACCACACACTCCTTCACTACCCGAAGGAGTCTCAGAGCGGCTTACAAACTCCTTTTCCTTCCCCTCCCCACAACAGACACCCTGTGAGCAATGTTCCGTCTAAACTGTGGAGCCTTGTGAGCAAAAATTCTACTCTGTGAGCGAATGGCATTAAAGTTGTGAGCGAGCGATGTGGCTACTGCATAAATTCGTTTGCTCTGGAGCCATCCTTCCTGAGCTAGGAAAAAAACGTGTGAGCCGGAGGCTAAAAAACTGTAAGCTAGCTCACACTAACTCAGCTTAGAGGGAACACTGCCTGTGAAAGGTAGGTGGGGCTGAGAGAGCTCTTTCGAGAACTGCCTCTGAGAGAACAGCTCTGAGAGAACTATGGCTTGCCCAAGGTCATCCAGCAGCTGCAAGGGGAGGAGTGGGGAATCAAACCCAGTTCTCTCAGATTAGAGTCCGTGCTCCTAACCACTACACCAGACTGGCTCTCTTCTTCAAACGGAATAAGGGTAGAAAGGGAATGGACAGGTGGAAATGTTGCTGATCATCAGAAGTCTGCAAGTGGTTGCATTAGACAGAGAACCAATCTCGTCTGTTTGCAAAGAGAAGAAAAATGCCTTCTTGTGAACGGATAGCCCTACTCACTCGGCAATTGTTAGGAGGTGCCTAGAGGTGTCGACGTGCAGCTCCATGTTGGTGTTCTCCAGCTCCATGAGACTGTGGCGCATGTCCATTTGGTCTTTGAACGCCCCAATCAGCTGCTTCCGGAGCTTGTTCATTTCTTGACGGCTGAACTCCTCGGAGTCCTGCTGGGTCTCCCCTGGGAGGGAAACAAAAGAGTGGCCATTTCTCCCTCTCAGCTTTAAATTCAAAACTGGAATTTCTAGCCCTTAATATCACTTCGAAAGTGATGCTTACAACTGCCTTTCCCTTCCCCTCCCCACAACAGACACCCTGTGAGGTAGGTGGGGCTGAGAGAGCTCTTAGAGAACTGCTCTTGAGAGAACAGCTCTGAGAGAACTGTGACTGACCCAAGGTCACCCAGCTGGCTGCATGTGAAGAAGTGGAGAATCAAACCCAGTTCTCCAGATTAGAGTATGCCACTTTTAACCACTACACCAAACTGGCACCAAGAATACAGAGCATTACTGCCCAAGATGGAGTGTTCCATCTATTAGTGCCTAATAGCCACTGATGGACCTCTGCTCCATATGTTTACCCAATCCCCTCTTGAAGCTGTCTATGCTCATGGCCGCCACCACTTCCTGTGGCAGTGAATTCCATGCGTTAATTACTTTTTGGGTGAAGAAGTATTTCCTTTTATCCACTGTAAAGATGTATAAGATATCAAATAAACCATCAGTGCAGTACAAGCATGCTGGGCCCATAACCTGTTGGCTGAGTGATTACACAACCAAGTTCCCACCTCTGACTTGTAGATCTTTGGCCCCAGAACCGAGCAAGCTTCTATCCTTCTCTTGGTTTTCAACCTTTGCCTTCAAGCGCTCGATCTCCCGGCGCAGATCCGAAATGATGCTGGTGTACTGAGCAATGTGGTAGGAGACGTTAAGCAGGTTCCTCTTGACCTGTCGGGTCAGAACCACCACCAGATCCCATCAAAAGAGAAACCCCGTTGCAATACAGGAGCTATCCAATTAAAGGAGGACAGCCTACGGTCATAAGAAAAGTGTCGGACAGGATATCCTTCAAGCATGCCGAATAACAGCATGTGTAGAACACTGGAAATGCCTCCGTTCAGAGCTGGGGTTAATTTAATTTGAGATGAGCATGTCTGAATTTTCCAGCTCTGGCGATCTGGTACAGAAAATGTCAGCAAAAGTCACACACAACATTAGATCGGAGTGCAGTAGCACCTTAGAGACCGACCATATTTTTGGGGTATAAGCTTTCAGGAGTCAAAGTGTCCTTTGTATCTGACAAAGGTAGTGCTGACTTCTCAAAAGCTTACAACCTAAAAATCATTTTGGGTCTCTAAGGTACTACTGGACTCGATCAACATGGCTCACAGAGCTGGGAGGCAGTGTGTGAGCCTCGATGCTGGACTAGATGGACCACTAGTTTGATCCAGCAGGGCTCTTCTTCAGTCTGCAACGAATGCGGGGAAAGAGCCTGGTGACAAAAGATGAAGCCATTAAGAGGGGGAAGTGGAATAGGGGAAGCAATGAATGCGAGTCAAAGAGCCAAAGCCTTCCTTCGTACCTTTCGTCAAGGCAAGAAGTCGGTGCGGGAATACACTCTAGAATTTCACAACCAGGCAGCGAAGCTGAGAGACTGCCCTGATCACATTCTAGCGGAGATGTACCGGCTGGGACTCACGGCAGAGATACGGGAGACCGTTCTACGGTCGGTTAATCCTGTCTCCCTGATGGCATGGGCACAAGAAGCGGAAAATGCTGAAGATCGCCTAAACACCATTAAACTTGACTTGGCTGCGACGGGTGGGAGATCCAGCAACCCTGCGGTGGCCAGACCCCGTCCCCTGCGCTTGTCTGACTCCGCCCGGGACCTTCGAATGAAGATGGGGCTCTGTCTCAAATGCGGGGAGAAAGGACATTTCGCAGCGGAGTGTGGAAGCCGCCAACCTAACGACAAGCCGCAAAGGCCAAAACCGAAAACTCCCCTGCCAGCAAAGAAAGGGCTGGCTAAGCCGAAGTTTTCAAAAGCTCTCCAGGCTGCTCAAGACCCCGCCGCCGGCGAGCCCGCTGCCACCGAATCCACTGATGACTCTGAACCCGAACCGGCGGAAAACGAGAACGGCCTGTTGTGAGGGGCGCAAAACGACAAGGCCGTTCCGCTGGTGCGCCACAGGTGGTGAGAGAAACCCCCTCTCTTTTTTTTGTGACTGTCTCCCTGATGAACCCCGTCCTTGGCACGCATGTCCGGGTGAGAGCTCTGGTTGACTCGGGTTGTGGGAGAGACTTGATTAGCCCTAGGGTGGTACTGGGACTCGAGGCGGGGGTCACCGTTTTAAAATCACCCATTATTTTCACCCAAATGGATGGGGCTCCTATGGAACCATGCACGCATGAATCCATGCCGCTGAGCCTGGGAGCGGGCGATCATTGGGAGCAAAGGACTTTCATAGTTACTCCTAAGTCTCAGTTCGATTTGGTCCTTGGCAGCCCTTGGCTTTTTACTCACGATCCTTACATC
>NW_015173129.1:27685-47534 GCF_001447785.1 Gekko japonicus
TAAGCCAAACATCTGGAGGACGTGGTGTAGGAGGTAAGCTTGAATGCTAGCTTGTTGCTTTTAGAGCCTGGGAACTGCACCTGTGTTATGTCTGGAGATAGCAATGTTCCCAGGGATTGAGCGCGCAACCGTTTCCTTTGCCCGCCAGCGGGAAAGTGATCCATTGGTTCGGTACCTGGTTCAAATCCCTTTATTATATTTGCCCTGGCTGTTTGTACCCATTCCTAACAAAGGACTTGTTTGAGTATCTTTCCAAAGCTTTGAAATAAATTTTGCTTTTTTGAAACGTGGATTTATTCTCGATGCTTGGGGATCCAACAATATGTTAATAATAAAGAGGCAATATGTTGATGCGGGATTCCCCTTTCATGAGTCCTCGAGGGCCCCTTGCTTGTGCAGGACCTTCATATATCGTGAACATTTCAGGCTGCAGAACTAAGCACTAGCGCGGTTTTGCTTTCTCACCCTGGTCTTGATGTTTTTCGCTCGATACGCGTAGATCAGTGTAGTCCGAGATTCCTCAAAGTAAGTGCTGGCCGGGCTAATGTGCGCAATCATCACAGTCCTGCTGTTTCCTCCCAAGGAGTCCTACCGGGTAACATTGCCATTAATACACCACCGACAAGACTCAGGGCTCTGACAGCATCCTCAAAACCTCTCAAAGACAGGCACACAACCGTGAAGGATTCACATTGAACAGTTTTGGGATTATAATCCCACCCAATGGAGTGAAAAAACAGCCGATGAGGCCAGACCGATACTGAGATATCTCTCTTTTGAGCCTGTCTTGGAGTCAGGGGTGTAAATTTCAGGTTAGGAAATCCCTAGAGTTTTTTGGGGTGGAGCCAGGGGTGTGTGGGGTTTCGGGAGGGGAGGGACCACAGTGGGGTATAATGCCATAGTGTCCGCCCCCCAAAGCAGCCATTTTTCCCCTGGCTGTGCTGTTTGGTGATCACTTTAGTGATGACGATGAAGAAGAAGAAGAGGAGGAGGAGGAGGAGGAGGAGGAGATTGGATTTATACCCTGCTCTTCACTACCCAAAGGAGTCTCAGAGCGGCTTACAATCTCTTTTCCCTTCCCCTCCCCACAACAGACACCCTGGGAGGTAGGTGGGGCTGAGAGAGCTCTCTCGAGGACTGTCCTTGAGAGAACAGCTCTGAAAGATCTTGTGACTGACCCAAGGTCACACTAGCTGATGTGGGGCGTGGGGAATCAAACCCGGTTCTCCCAGATTAGAGTCCGCGCTCTTAACCACTCCCAGTGCAGTTTTAAGACCTGCCTCTGGACGAAAATGCGATTGAGCACACAGTGGGATTTCCCCACGACAAGCATTACAGGTGCCATAGTTCCTGGGACTGGATGGTCGACTCCCAACAACCCAAGTACCTTCAAGAGGCGGGTGAGTTTGCTGTCTCGGAAGTTGACATATTGGGCCCGGCTGCCCCCTTTCTCACTGAGGGCATTGATGCAGTTCCCCAGAGCGAGTAGCGAACGGTTGATGTGGGCACCCTCTTTCATCCTCTTGCCTCGGTTCTGAGTCTGCACAGGAAGAGGAGGAAACCGGTTAGTCTTTGCAAACAGAAGGAACAATTGGGCTCAGAAAAACTGGTTAACTGGTGGCCAGGAGTGGAAGGTACCCACTTCTTGACACCAATTTCATCTCAGTCATGAACTCACCCGGGTGGCCTTTGGCAAGCAACACTTATTCACCCACAGTTTCCAACTCTGAGTTGGAAAATTCCTGGAGATTTAAGGGTGGATCTTGGAAGGGTGGGATTTGGGGACGGGAAGGACCTCAGCAGGGTATAATACAATGAAGTCCACGCGCCTAAGCAGTCATTTTTTCCAGTGGAACTATCTCTGTAGTTGGGAGATCAGTTGTAATTCTGAGAGACCTCCAGGTCCCACCTGGAGGCTGGGAACCCTACTTTCACCCCTCTCCTACACTTGAAAATTGACATTTATATTTATACATATCCTTAAGTATATGGACATAAGTTGGATACCACTGGTTCAATAGTTAGAGGAAGAACTCTTATAGTGTGTGCAAGTAATTAAGGTTCCAAGAATTGTCTAACTGTGAAAGAAACGAAATGAATGTGATCTTGTAAGTTCTGTAAACGTTAATTAACTGACAATAACGATTATGTGGAAGAAAAACCGCTGATCTAATTTTGTAAGTTGCGGAACAATTAAATGACAATCAGGATAATATAACCTTTCTTTAAACATCAAGATGTAAAACCATAACGGTTTTAAACCATAAGAGTTATATAATCTTTATTGTCAGTTAATTGTTAGAAAACCTACAAAATTAAATCAGTTTCCTTTCATCCACAATCTAACCATATATTAAGTTTATATGTACGTAGTCAATTCCGATGTGGCTTCGCATGGGAAAACTGCTTTATCCATTATATTTTTGTTGCACTTTTCAGCTGAGAATTGCTTCCCAGAGCAGTTCCCAGGGATTAAAAAAAACCCCAATACAAATGACAGGGAAATTCAACATCCATTTTTCCTTGGGGAGGGAATTCCCAACTGAGCTGTACCCAAGCATGATGGTTTCTTTCTGCCAGGGTTCATTTCCTGCGGGAGTGCACAGGAGCAGAGCTCTGGCAGTAAGGAGCCCAGGGGGTGGGCACATGCAACAAGCCCCGCCCCCTGCTCCCAGCAGCCCTCAGATGGGCCACGAGGAGCAAGAAGCAACCAGTTAAGTTGCAGAGCCCCCCCCCCCCGGCCCCCCGGTCCAAGACAGTCCACTGGCACCTTTAAGACCAAGTTTTATTCAGGTACAAGCTCTACCTCCTCTGCGAGGACAGATCTGCACTCCCCCCCCCCCCCCGGCCTACCTTCAGGTACAAGTTCTCCCTCCTCTGTGAGGGCAGATCTGTGCGTCCCCCCCCCAATAGCTAGCAATCCAAAACAGTCCAGTGGAGCTTGAGTGGTGGGTGTTGCCTTCTGACACACTTCCGGTGATGTCAGGGGGTGTGGCATATGCAAATGAGTTATGCTAATGAGTTATGCTAATGAGCTCCTGCACCTCTTTCTCTACAAAATGACCCCTGCTTTCTGCTCTCCCTTGTACAAATCCTACCTATGGAAGTAGCAGCAGGAGGTGCTCTCCCAAATAACAGAGAAATAGTATGGGAGCCTGTCATGATCTGTGTAGGACTGGGAGACAAGGCCTAGTGAGGCCTCGGCCCAGGAGACCTGTGTGGGAGTGGAAAGCAGACACCGCCTACAATCTCTGCCTGGTCACCATGCCTATATTTCTCGGCTTAAAAGGGGCATTTTTGGTTGGGATTGGGAGGGTACTCTGGGCCTACCCAAGGGACCGTAAGTCCAGAGTGGTGGCAGAGGAAGGTGGCAACCCACGGGGTAGCATGACAAAGCCTAATGTAGAAAATCAAAATAGCCTCCTGTCATACAGAGTTGCCAACCTCCAGGTGAGGCCTAGAGACCTCCCAGAATTACAACTGATCCCCACAAGACAGAGATCAATTCCCCTAGAGAAAATGGATCGTTTGGAGGGTGGACTCTATGGCATTATGCCCTGCTGAGGTCCTTCCCCTCTCCAAACCCTGCTATCCCCATACTCCACCCCCTCCCCAAATCTCCAGGAATTTTCCAATCCTATGGCCAGCACTGGGGGTTTTGTTTGGTTGAGACACAAACAGAAGTTTGTGTCAGAGGTGCCTTATACTGAATCAGACCCTTGATCCATTGAAATCAGTATTGTTTACTCAGACTGGTAGCGGCTCTTCAGTGTCTCAGGCTGAGGTCATTCACATCACCACATACCTGATCATAACTGGAGATGCCGGGGATTGAACCTGGGACTTACAGCGCGCCAAGCAGTTGCTCTACTGCTGAGCCACAGCCCCTCTTTACAGCTCTCCAGAGTTTCAGGCGAGGTCTTCCCCATCACCTCCTCTCTGATCCTTTTAGGTGGAGGTACCGGGGATTGAACCTGGGAGCTTCTGCATCCCAAGCAGATGCTCTACCACTGAGCCACAGCCCCTCCTTACAGCTCTCCAGGGTCTCAGATAAAGGTCTTTCCCATCACCTACTGCCTGGTCCTTTTTAACTGGAGATGCTGCCGGGGATTGAACTTGGGACCTTCTGCATGCCAAGCAGATGCTCTACCACTGAGCCACAGCCCCTCCAAGTCTTGGAGGATCTTGGCTAAGGAACTATGGGGGCTTGAGGGGTGGAGGAAGAGGACTGAGCTGTACCTGAGCTGCCCTTTCTGACCCAGCCAGGTCAACCATGAAGAGCCTCCCGACTCTCACTTCCTCATTTGTATCCTTCACCCGGCTGGTCTGCTTCACCGTCACTTGGAGGACGGCGTGCGACCGAGAAGAGGTCCTGTTGGCAGCCGTGGGCTCTTGTGTGCGTTCTTTGTTCCCTTTCGTTAACAGCTCCATGATCTAAATGAGGCAAAACGAAAGGTGAGCTGGGCTTGTGGAGGTGGCCACGAGGAGCAGAGGTGGCTTTCAAAGACAGATCCAGGGATCCACCAACTGGTGACCAAGAAGAACCTTCACATCCAGAAGCAGTCAACCTCTGAATGGCGGTGCTGGAATGCAACACTGGGCTTCTGATCCCAGTTTGTTGGCCCCTCCAGGATAGCCAATTGGCCACTGTGTGAAACAGGATGATGGACTAGATGGATCACTGGTTCTGTCTCATGTTCTTAGGGGGTTTGATGATGGAGAAGCCAATTTCAGGGAGGCAGAGAAAGAGAAAGAGAGAACAAGATTATCCTCTCAGGCTCCAGCATGGATCCACTTCCAGGTTTCCCCCAGCCAGGACCACGTTCCAGTTTAATGTAAGATTTTGGCTGGATGACAATAAAATTCTGCCATTGCTGGAGCTCCTTCCCCTTTCTGTTCCCACATCTTGTTGCACAGGCAAGCCTCTAGTGGGGCCCTAGACAGGTGGTGGGAGACAAAGTGAGGGGAGAAATGCAGCCTCGTGTATGTACTGGAAGTTCTCACAGGAAGTGACAAAGGGCAGGTCTAGGAATTGCCAGAAACTCTATGATTTTTTTGCCATAGAGTTTCTGAAAATTCCTAGAGCTACTCTTTGTTACTTCCAGGAAGAGCTTCTGGTAAGTACATGAAGCTGCATTTTACAAATAATATCACATGATGCTGCGCCCACCCCCAACCTTAACACGTATGTTACCCTTTAACAGAAGCTCTGACCTTTGCTAAGTGCTCCGCCAAACTTGTTTCTACACCAGCCGTTTTCTCCTTCCCTATGGAAGGCCATTCAACTGTACCTCCTGTGCATTTGTGGTGGAGACTTCCATAATCCCGGCAATCTGAATGCTCCCCTTCGAATCTTCTCTTAGTTCCAAGAATCCCGAAGACGGGTTCAGGAGATCACGGATTACTTCATTATAAATCTGAAAGAAAAGGACAATGTTCTTTAATGCAGAGGGGAGGGATTTTTAAATCCAGGGCACTGCAGATAGTTTGGTCTGGTTCGCACTTGACTCTGAATTCAATAGAATATTTAGGTGTGTACTAAGGGTGCCATCCTCCAGGTGGGGCCTGGAGAACTCCTGGAAATATAACCGATCCCCAGACTACAGAGATCAGTTCTCCTGGGAGGGAAATGGCTACTTTGGAAGGTGGAAGTGAAGTCCACTATGCCCCACTTTTTAAAAAACGTAATAATCTTTTATTTATATAATATAACAACAATTTACAGTAGCACATACTATTAGGAAGCCACAACAATAACAACATAATCACAAACACAAAAACCACACAAGAGCAATACAACCAAACAGCCATTCAATATATAGCTATAACCTTCAATGATCAGGAAGTGCCTTTTTAAGCTTACTATCTCTTTCCATATATTCAAGAAAAGGGAACCAACGTTCCAAATAATCTGAATGGAAGTCTGTATCCTCCGCCAAGGAAACAGCATCTGATATTTCCTCCATGACCAGGTATTCCCATAATTTATGGAACCTCATATTCGATGAGGGCTATATACTATTTTTCCAATAAGTCTTGGCTGCCACCAACATTCAAGAAATGAGATCTTTCCTGACAGCAGGAACATCTATCCCCTCCCATAAATTAAGCAAGACAAGTCCTGGCCTTCCCCTCCCCAAATCCTGTGCTCCCCTGGCTCCACCCCCAGATCTCAGGAATTTCATGACTCTCTTTATTCCTCTGAGTTTTGAACTTTAGAAATCAGGCAGCCAGAAGGGCAAGTCTGGTTGGAAATCCACCAGGCCTAGAACTGTGGGTATCGGACTGAGGAGGCCACTGCATGGTCTTGGGGCACTCTCTCTCTCTCTCTTTCTTGGTCTACCCCAGGGGTTATTTCGTAGAAAAAGAGGCGCAGGAGCACATTAGCATAACTTATCAGCATAGCTTATTTGCATATGCCACACCCCCTGACATCACCGGAAGGGTGTCAGAAGGCAACACCCACCGTTCAGGCTCCACTGGACTGTTCTGGATTGCTAGCTATGGGGGGGGGGAATGCAGATCTGCCCTCACAGAGGAGGGAGAGCTTGTATCTGAAGGCGGGCTGGGGGGGGGGCTCTGCAACTTACCTGGCTGCTTCTTGCTCCTCGTGGCCCGACTGAGGGCTGCTGGGAGCAGGGGGTGGGGTTTGTTGCATGTGCCCGCCCCCTGGGCTCCTTAATGCCGGAGCTCCGCTCCTGTGTACTCCCGCAGGAAATGACCCCTGGTCCACCCTACTTCACAGGGTTGTTGTGAGGATAAACTGGGGAAAGGAGAATCATGAACACACCACCCGTGAGCTCCTTGGCGGAGTCGGGCCATCCTACCTCGAAATACGACATGCAGACCGAGTAGGCCATGTCCCCGCTGGTAGCCTCAATAGCTCTGAAGAGATCGTGGAGTGTCCGGATGTAGATGCCAGGTTCAGCGTCCAGGCCCAGCATAGTGTATGTTTTCCCAGCCCCTGGATCAAACACAGAGAAAGGCAGATATCTAAACATCCCCTTAAGTGTAATGGTTAGTGCGCCAGGCTCGGATTTGGGAGACCTGTGTTCGAATCTCCCACTCAGCCATAGAAGCTTGCTGGGTGACCATCATCTGGTTATTCTCTCTTGGTCTAGCCTACCTCACTGGGTGGTTGCTGTGAGGACAAAATGGAGGACGTAAGAAAGAGCTAAGTCTCTTTGATTCATTGGGGAGAAAAACCAGGCATAAATATCTAAATATAAATAAAATTACAGGGACCATCAACGGGTTATGTGGAAGCTTATTACTAGATCTTAGTACTTGCTACTTTTCTTTCCACGGTGCTTTGGGCTCTGACACAACCAATGCTCCCTCTAAGCTGTGGAGTCTTGTGAGCAAAAATTCTACTTTGTGAGCTACTGGCATTAAAGTTGTGAGTGAGTGATTGGCTACTGCATAGATCAGTTTGTTCTAGAGCCATCCTTTCTGAGCTAAGACAAAAACGTGTGAGCCGAAGGCTAAAAAACTGTAAGCTAGCTCACACCCCCTCAGCTTAGAGGGAACACTGGACGCAACCACACTTCCTTCCTGTGTTCCATTCCTAAACTGTAACGCTTCGGACCAGTATGGAGTAGTGTTTAAAGTGTCAAGTTAGGGACTGGGAGCCCCAAGTTCGAGTCCCCACTCTGTTATGGAAGCTCGCTGTACAACTTTGGGCCAGTCGCACACTCTCAGCCTAGCTTACCTCACAGGGCTGTTGTGAAGATAAAAGGGAGGAGGGGAAAGTGATGTTCTAAGTCCGTTGGAGTGGAACGTGGGTATGATGGACCCCTGTCTCTTCCCTACTCCCAGGCAGATTTTCCCGCCAAAACTTTGGCTACCCTCAGTGACTGAGCCACCCCCAAGTAGCACGTATATCTTCTTTCAAAACAGAATAAAGATTTTATTTAATAGGCAGGGAATATATATATTTAGACAAAGTCAAGGTTTAGAAATACTGAGGTAAAACGTTATAATATATACAGATTTGAGATCATAATGAGTGTGGCTATAGCTTAATTTCAGAGTTTTCTAGTTCTTTTTGGTGCAAGATTACGTGGCTTAGTATATATACTGTAGCATTGATCTTAGCAGATACCTTTTGATTCAATTTTATTCTGATTGTATGGTTTTATTATATCTTACATTTTACTCTAATCCTTGGTTTGTAATGGCTTATGGCTAAATACAAATAAATTTCTATTCCACATAGTATACTGTAGCAATAACACAACTTCTTCATAGAGTTTCCTGGGGGATAGCTCTTTCTTTGAGTTTCTAGATTTCTCCCCTTAGAATTCTGGTTTCTCCCTTCAGAAATATCAGCTTTTCACTAACTCCTGAAATGTCCACAGCTTATTCCGTCTACTATAGACCCTGGGTTCTCCTCAGAGCACAATCTGTCTCACTGGCAGGAATTATTCCTCTTTTCCCTAAGAAGCAATAACCCTTTTCTACTTGGCTTGACTAGGAATCACAGCCGAACAGCCCAGTCACTTTTGCCAAATCTATCTTCCAGTGCTATTGTCTGTGTAAAGCAGTTTGTAGCTTTCTGGACCTAGAATCTCAGTTATCCCTCAGAGCAGGGCCGTAGTCAGCAGTGGGGCTTTAGGAGCTGTGCCCCCTATCAATTAAGGGGACCCCCAGCACCAGCCAGCAAGTTAGCTCTCGGAGAGCTCTTGAAGAGCCGATTCGCTGGCTGGCAGATGCAGGAGGCAGCCCCGGCGCCTCACTGCATCTGAGCCTGCTTGGACAGCCAAGAAGGCAGTAAAGCAGCAGGGCAGTGCCTGGCTGCCTCCTCTTTGGCTCTCCTTGGAGGAGAGTCACTTGTGGTGATGCCGTCATGTCAGGGGGCACAATGCCCCCCCAAATCCCAAAGCCCCCTGCTGGAAAAGTTCCTGGCTATGGGGCTGCCTCAGAGTAGTTCTAATTCTGTTAGGACAAAGGAGTCTCTCCTCTTCTCTCTGTAAAGGAACCTTTCTGACTAGAGAGCCAGTTTGGTGTAGTGGTTAAGTGTGCAGCCTCTAATCTGGGAGAACCGGATTTCATTCCCCACTCCTCCACTTGCACCTGGCTGGATGACCTTGGGCAAGCCGTAGTTCTGATAAGAGCAGTTCTTGAAAAAGAGCAGTTTCTCTCAGAGCTCTCTCAGCCCCACCTACCTCACAGGGTGTCTGTTGTGGGGAGGGGAAGGGAAAGGAAGTTTGTAGGCCGCTCTGAGACACCTTTGGGTAGTGAAGGGTGGGGTATAAATCCAATCTCTTCTTCTTCTCTTTCACACACACTAAATAACACACTTTCAAACTACTTTCAATGCACTTTGCAACTGGATCTCACTGTACAAAATGGCAAATTCCACCTGCAAACGGTCGCTGAAGTGGATTGAAACGGCATTATTTGGCAGGTGTGCAAGCGCCCATTTATAACCCGTGTCAGAACACTGACTCCAAATACCCCTTCCCCTGTTCAAAGACGCAGACCAAAAGAGGACTGCTGTATCACCCTTTTCCCTCCATAACAGCTGATGCTATACTTTCTCTCAGCTGATGCTGGCCAGTTAGAGAACATGTAGCACAGCCAATCAAATAAGCTGTCCACTCCAGGGAAGATGAACTCCTGATCTCCCAGGTTCTCTGAAACAAGCAGCATTTGAAACCTGTTTTCTATGTGCAATCCGTCACAGTGGGGTGTAAATACATAAATAAACAAGTGTTCTGGTTCTGCCCCCCCTCAATTTGTGATTCCAGATGTGACCCACAAGAAAGAGCTTCCTTATACCCTTTCACCCTCCAAGCAGACCCTGGTAGACCAGACTTGTCAAACAACACAGTTTAAGCCATTTTACCTGTGGGTCCATATGCAAAGACTGTCGCGTTGTATCCTGAAATGACCCCTTCAATGAGATTTTTGGTTGTGCACATATATACCTCCTCCTAAGAGCAAGAAAATGCAATTGATCAGATTAAGCAACATTTCAACAGCTCTAGATTTATATATACACAGAGAGAGAGATTCTGGATTAAACCCTACAAGCGGCTACAAGCATGGACGGCTTCAAAAGGGAATTAGATAAGCATATGGAGCAGAGGTCCATCAGTGGCTATTAGCCACAAGGTATAGACAGGGACTCTGGGGCAAGTGATGCTCTGTCATCTTGGTGCTTGGGGGGGGGGCAACAGTGGGAGGGCTTCTAATGTCCTGGCCCCACTGGTGGACCTCCTGATGGCACCTGGTATTTCTGGCCACTGTGTGACACAGAGTGTTGGACTGGAGGGGCCTTTGGCCTGATCCAACATTGGCATCTCTTATGTTCTTATGTTCTTATGTTAACCCCGTATCAAAATGATTAAATTATTTGATATTAAGGTTCCAAAACCTTTTTCGTCAGCAGAACTGAATCAGACAGGCCAAACATTTTATTTTTATTTGTCAAGTGGAGGGGCCGTGGCTCAGTGGAAGAGCCTCTGCTTGGCATGCAGACGGTCCTGGGTTTGACCCCCCCCCCCCAGCATCTTCAGTTCAAAGGACCACATTGTCAGAGTCCTTAGTCAGGTTACACAACACAGGGCTTCATAAGAAGATAACTGTTTATTGATAAATCCAGTACTAGAGACATGTGTACAGCTTGTGTCAGGAATGGCCACCCTACTGGGTCCTCTGACTTATACTAAGATCAAACATCCCCCTGGTAAGCATGAGCCAATGGATAAATCTCACGCACGAGGGCAAAGCAAGCAGGCAAAGCAAAAGCCATTAACTTTCCCAGCAGAGAGAAACTGTAGCTGGAACATCTACAAGGTCAAGCATAAGACAGCAAACAGTTGGTGAGCCAGGGAGAGCTGAGACAGACAAGGGTAGGGCATTCCTCCACATACCAGACCTATGACAGGGCTACCTGATACACGTAGGAGGTGATAGGAAAGTTCTCTGCCTGAGATCAAGGGGAGCATCTGCCAGTCTGAGTAGACAATACTGAATTTGAAGGACCAAGGGTCTGATTCAGTATAAGGCAGCTTTGTTTAGGGAGAAGATTTTGGTAGAGTATCTGCTTGGCAAGGTCTCAGGTTCAGTCCCCGGTGGCATCTCCAGTTAAAAGGACCAGGCAGGAGGGGGTGGGAAAGAACTCCGCCTGAGACCCTGGAGAGCTGCAAAGAGGGGCTGTGGCTCAGTGGTAGAGTATCTGCCTGGCATGTAGAAGGTCCCAGGCTCAATCCCCGGCGGCATCTCCAGTTTAAAAGGACCAGGCAGGAGGTGATGGGAAAGACCTCCACCTGAGACCCTGGAGAGCTGCTGCCCGTCTGAGTAGACAATATTGACCTTGATAGATCAGTGGTCTGATCCAGTATAAGGCAGCGTCCCGAGTGGAGGTAAAGCATCAAAATAAGCAAAACACAACCTAGAAGGTTTTTGATAAAGAATTTAACCGACCCAGAAGGAACGGTAAGGAGAACAGAGATTAACAAGAAGCTCAAGGGTTAAACCATCAGTCACAGCCTCTTTTCTCTCAGGGTAGAGATGGATGTGAAAAAGAGAGAGAGAGAAAGAGGGCGATTTACACAGGTGGGCTCTGGGATTGCCACCATGGGTTAATGTGCCAGACAGTGGGTTACCCAAAAGAGCCAAAGAGCATTACATGTTTTCCCATACAGTCCCCGTCCAAATTGGGAATGGTGGGTGCAAAAACGGAGGAGAACCCGCTACTCAGATCTGACTTGGACACAGGGTAGGGCCTTAGAACCAACTTGTCGAGCCGGAAGGTACCTCGTTTTCGTGGTTTGGGTCACAGGTACACAAAGAACAACCTACACCCTGTCAGCTATGTTGCCATGGGGGTTGGGGAGTTCATTCTGTGACTTGTTAATTGTTATTGCATTCCTATCCCTGCTGTTCTCCCTTTGCTGAAACGCTTATCTCTACAGATGTGCAGGAGGAGGTTGTGATGTCTGGAGGGCTCCTATGTACCGTGAGAGACTCCTGGTTCTCAGCTTTAGCCACCTAACGGTTGCCTGACATATCCTGCGCGCGGGAGGGTGCCTAATTGGCCCATGCTATGGGGGGGGTACATACGAAAACCCTATATCCTATTAGGCTCTACTGGCTGTGGCCATTCTTAACAGTGCCTGTGTTACTGCATCTATAGCTTTGCAATAAAAGTATAACCGTTCCTGAATGTGTGTACTTCGTTGTTAGCTGTGGGTTCTGACACACCCAAGGAGCAGGTTCTCCTCAGTTCTTGCATCAGCCATGTCCAATTCAGATCAGGACTGTGGTGCTTATGGGAAGATTTAGAATGATCTTTGAGTGAGATCTCCTTGCTTTTCCGTTGCAGATACCTGTGAGTCACCGAGGCTTTTCCGCCATGAGCATTCCACCTGTAGCGTCCACAATCACAGTGGCAGCCACTCAAAGAAGAAAGGAAGAAAAGTATTCTGCTCCGAGGATGACAGAACCCAGATTGTTTAGGAGACGCAAGAGCCATCGTCTCACCTGGCTCGCCGTGTGGTCAAAAACCATGTCGAAGATAAAAGTCTTCTCTCGGGACCGGTTGGCGCGCAAGATGTCATCTGGATCTTCCGTCGGATCCATCAGAACCACCATCTATCGCAGAGAAATAATTCACAAGTTCAAGCGTTTTTAAACGCTTTTTTAATATCAAGAATGGCGCAGCTTGGGATGGAGTGCCTTCTCTTGACTGAGCTGTGTATTTTTATGTCTTTATTTATTTATTTATTTATAGAACAAAGTTTTAAGTCCAGTGGCACCTTTAGAACCAACAAAGTTCAATTCTGGGTATAAGCTTTTGTGTCCATGCACAGTTCTTTACATGAAGAAGTGTGCACGCACACAAAAGCTTATACCCTGGATAAAACTTTGTTGTCTTAAGAAGAGAAGAGGAGAAGAGGTTTAGATTTATACCCCGCCCTTCACTCAGAGTCTCAGAGCGGCTTACAAACTCCTTTCCCTTCCTCTTCCCACAACAGACACCCTGTGAGGTAGATGGGGCTGAGAGAACTTCCGAGGACTGCTTTTGAGAGAACAGCTGTGAAAGAACTACGGCTTGCCCAAGGTCATCCAGCAGCTGCGTGGAGGAGTAGAGAATCAAACCCGGTTCTCCCAGATTAGAGTCCGCACACTTAACCACTACACCAAACTGGCTTAAAGGTACCACTGGACTCAAACGTTTTTCTGTTGCTTCAGACTAACACGGCCACCCACCTGAATCTTTCTTTATTTAAGTTATTCATGGTCCACCTTTACATTATTCATAGTCTGAAGCTCTAACCACTACACCATGGAGGTTCTGACTATGCTGCTGCCATTTTAAATTTCTGCCAGATATTTTTGTATAAAGTTTCCATTGTGTTTCCGAAGTTATGGTTGTGTGCCATTCATGCTGGGAAAGAGCGGCATCGCTATTCTAAATAATAAATAAATAGTGGGTCCAGGGAAATGCAAAAGGAATACCAGGACGGGGGGTGGGGTGGATCTCTTCTGACTCCTCCCATCTTATTTAACCCTCTCCAGACCAGCCCGAAATTGCTCCTGGTGTCCGGGAGCTGTTTAGATGAAGGGCGAGGGACTGGGAGTGTGAAAATGCAAGCGTGTCTTTGGGTCTAGGCCACAATATTCATGCCACAAGTATTTCAAAATAGGTTAACTGCAGCCACTTAACAGTTTTCCCAATTGTAGTGTTTCTGAAGTGGTGCTTGGGGGTGCCAACGGTGGGAGGGCTTCTAGCGTCCTGGCCGCGTCCGGCCCCCACCGATGGACCTTCCGATGGCCCCTGGTATTTTTGGCCACAGTGTGACAGAGTGTTGGACTGGATGGGCCATTAGCCTGATCCAACACTGGCTTCCTTTATGTTCTTATGTTAACTAACGGTTTAGGGTCTAATTTAAAAGATGCTGAAAGAAAAAATCAGCAGAAAATTAAGAGTCTAGGCCCCAGATAGGGAATTTGGTTTTAGATTTTAGATTTGACCACCAGTCCTAAATCGAGGGGAAATGTTCATAATTTCTCGAATGCATAGGGTTGCCAAATCTCCAGGTGAGGCCTGGAAATCTCCCAGAATTACAACTGATGTCCAGACTACAGAGATGAAGAAGAAGAAGGATTGGATTTATACCCCGCCCTTCACTACCCAAAGGAGTCTCAGAGCGGCTTACAAACTCCTTCCCCTTCCCCTCCCCACAACAGACACCCTGTGAGGTAGGTGGGGCTGAGAGAGCTCTTTCCAGAATTGTCCTTGAGAAAACAGCTCTTATCAGAATTATGGCTTGCCCAAGGTCATCCAGCAGGTGCAAGTGGAGGAGTGGGCAATAAAACCCGGTTCTCCCAGATTAGAGTCCGCGCACTTAACCACTACACCAAACTGACTCTCAGATCAGTTCCCCTGCAGGAAAGGGCTACTTTGGAGGGTGACCTATACGGCATTATACCCTGCCGAGGTCCCTCCCTTTTCTAAACCCCACACTCTCCAGAATCCACCACCAAATCTCCAAGTTTTTCCCACCTGGAATTAGCAACCCCATCTCCCAGAATTACAACAAATCTCCAGACAACAGAGCTTGTTTCTCCTGGAGGAAAGACCTGCTTTGAAAGGGGGACCTTAGGGCATGACACCGTGTTGAGGCCCCTCCCCTCACCAAACACCATCTACCCCCAAGCTCTAGCTCCAAATCTCCAGGAATTTCCCTGCCCAGAGTTGGCAATACTACAAAGACATCATAACACAAAGTGTTAAAGAGAATCTTCTCTTATGCTTCCCATGGAGAGTTCGTCTCCAGGAGATGTTCAGGAGAAAATAGAACTAATTTTTCAAAATGGAAAACTGAAGACCCGATTTGGTTTCTCTGGACTCTTCTGGGAGCATGTTTCCTCACAGAAAAACAAGCTTGGGGGGGACGGGACACGATATTCCTCCTTCCTCTCGAGGAAAGCAGAACGGAAGGTGGAGTTCTTGAACCTCAAGGGAGATTGCGTCTTTGACAGAACCACACGTGATAATGCTCCAGAGAAACTATGGCAGCGTCTTAGATAAATACATCATTAGGGAAGTGTCTGCAACGTCGATTACAAACCATCTGCTCTGAGAAGCGAAGAAAACAAACACAGATCACAGGAAGCAAATAAAGCACATAAAGAGGCAGGATCGAACCTTCAGTCTGTAGTCACAAGAAAATAAGAGAACCCCTTTTGGATCAGGCCAGGGGCCCATCCAGTCCAACATTCTGTGTCACCCAGTGGCCAAAACCCTGGTGCTGTCAGGAGGTCCACCAGCGGGGCCAGAACTCCAGAAGCCCTTCCACTGTTGCCCTCCCAAGCACCAAGAAGACAGAGCATCACTGCCCCAAACATAAGAATGTAAGAGAAGCCATGTTGGATCGGGCCAATGGTCCAACCAGTTGTCACACAGTGGCCAAAACCCTGGTGCTGTCAGGAGGTCCACCAGCGGGGCCAGAACTCCAGAAGCCCTTCCACTGTTGCCCTCCCAAGCACCAAGAAGACAGAGCATCACTGCCCCAGACAGAGTGTTCCCTCTTGTGGATAAGAGCCACTGATGGACCTCTGCTCTGTATGTTCATCCAATCCCCTCTCAGAGCTGTCTATACTTCTAGCTGCTACCACTTCCCGTGGCAGTGAATTCCACGTGTTCATTACAGCTTTGGAAGGGTCAATATAGCATCAAGCAAGAAGAAAATGGACAACCAGTGGCGTAACAGAATGTCGGACTAGGATATGGGAGGCCCAGGCTCGAATCCCCACAGCCATGGAAGCCTGATGGGTGAACCTGGGGCCAGTCACACAAGTTCAAACTAATCTGCCTCACAGGGTTGTTGTGAAGATAAATGGCGGAGAGGAGAATGATGGAAGCTGAGTTGAGTCCCCATTGGAGAGAGGGGGGGGATGTAAATGGAGTGAATAAATAAATAAACTCTTTGTAGTAGGGTTCCCAGGTATGTGTTGGGAAATACCTGGAGTTTTTCAGGGGAGAGCTTGAGGGGGGCAGGGTTTGGGACATAGTGCCATTAATTCCAACTTCCAAAGCAGCCATTTTCTCCAGGTAAACTGATTTCTGTCACCTGGAGATCAGTTGTAACAGCAAGAGATCTCCAGCCACCACCTGGAGGTTGGCGTCCTTACTTTGTAGTCTTTTAATAGCCAAAGGTGTTTCTCGATTATTTGAAGAGGTTTCTTCCAGGGCTTTCTGATGGCTGGTGGCCACTAGCAGACTCACCAAATGCTGTGAACTAATGGATAAGTTGGCCCTGGGCCGAGGCCTTTCCCTGATGCTGCTTCCTAGAGCTGGTGTTCAGAGGTTGATTTCTCCTGGATGCGGAGGTTCCTTTGGGTTACCATGACTAGTAGCCGCTGATGGGTCACACGCCTCTCCTCTACTAGTCTGTCCCTTTGAAGGCCACTGATGATGGCAGCCATCGCTTCATCAGCTGGCAGCAATTCCATAGTGTAATGACTCATGGAACGAAGAAGTAGGATCTAGGAGCCCCAGGTTCAAATCTCTACTCGGCCACGGAAGTTTGCTGGGTAGTGGGGCTGCCAAGCACTGGTGGGCAAGAACTTCCAATTTTACCATAGAGTTTCCAGCAATTCCTAGAGTTACCTTTTCACTTCAGGGTAGTGCTAGGAATCGCCAGAAACTCTATCATAAGAACTTCCTGTAAGCAGGACTCTTTGTAGCAGGAACTCCTCTGCATATTAGGCGACACACCCCTAATGTAGCCAGTCCTCCAAGAGCTTACAGTAGCCCCTGTAAGAAGAGCTCTGTAAGCTCTTGGAGGATTGGCTACATTAGGGGTGTGTTGCCTAATATGCAAAGGAGTTCCTGCTACAAAAAGAGCCCTGCTGAGTTTCTCTTTTTAAATGTTTCTCCTGGAATACTGTCCCTTTCTGACAACCCTCCCACTGGTTTCTAGGCACTGCCCGGCTAGCCTACTGGGTGACTTCAAGCTGGTCCCTGACACTCAGTCTAACTTACCTCACAGGCTTGTTGTGAGGCTAAAATGGAGTTGGGACCCAATATAAATATTGCCATCAAGTTGCAGCTGACTCATGTTGACTCTGTAGGGTTTTCAAGCCAAGAAACTCTCAGAGGTGGTTTTGTCCTTGCCTGACTCTGAGTAGCAACCCTGGACTTCCTCGGAGGTCTCCCATCCAAATACCAACCGAAGCTGACCCTGCTTAACTTCCAAGACGTATCCAAGTCAGGGGATACATAAAGTAAAATTTAAATAAACAAACTGGGCTTGCCAGAAACCAGCGCCTGTCTCCCACCCCCAGGCAGTGTCCGCTGTTCAACTAATCCCCCCCCCCCCCAAAAAACTTCTGTTCAACTAATCCCCCCCCCCATAGACTCAGAGTCTTACCTGGTCCCCCACCCTGTGGGCGATGATGCCGGCCCCTTCCTCCAGTTCAGTTTCATTGATGGGGCGGATACGGAGGGCCACCTGCAGGCGGAAACGAGAGGCAGGACATTGTCCAGTGATCCGAGAAGCCGCAGGGATTCAAAAGAAAAGCCTGGCTAAATACACATTCTGCTAGTCCAGGAATGTGGGCTTCGGGTGCTTAGAATTGGGGTGTCAAACTCATTTGTTATGAGGGCCAGATCTGACATAAATGAGACCTTGTTGGGCCGGGGCCACGTGTGTCATAAAAGGTAATGCCAGGTAGCAGAGATATAAACTTTATAAAGGACACAAAGACAAAGGTGGGGTTTTTTTTACTTAAAATAAAAACATGCTTAAAACATTAGCACTCTTGCAATATTTTGTTTATTTAGCAGTGTCTGATAACTGACACCTCTTGCTCTGAAGTATTGCATCAAAATGCCTGTGCTGTTGCAATCTTGAGTATGCTGTTCAGGTGTGTATCTCTAAGCTGCAAACCTACGATGACACAGACGCAGCAGCAGCAGAACTGGAAGCAGAAGCAGAAGACAACCAGTTCCACTGAGGGCCTGACAGAAGCCCTCCGGGGGTCTGATCCGGCCCCCAGGCCACATGTTTGACATCCCTGGCTTAGAAGCTTTAAATGCATTCTGCCCATGTATACGTAAGGGGGTTATGTTGTATGCGGGGAAGAAACAAGTCTTTGTCCTCATCCTAGATTACCTACTCCAGAGGTCTCCAACCTTTTTGAGCCTGGTGGCACCTTTGGGATTCTGACACAGCATGGTGGGCGCAACCGCAAAATGGCTGCCATAGGAGATGAGACCATCCACAAAATGGTTGCCATGGGAGATGGGGCCATCCACAAAATGGCTACTGCAGCTTCCTTGCAGTCCCACAGTGAAGATCCTTGCACTGTGCTGGCAGCGGCCACCAAAGCAACATTTTTCAAAAATCTTTGCAGCCAATCAAATCTCCAATGGCCAGTCAGAAGCCTTGCTGGGCAAAAGGCCCACCCACTTTCTAAAAACACTTGGCGAGTGTGAGGAAAGTTGTCAGCAGGCAACATGGCACGCCTGCAGACTTGCAGATCAAGACTCCTAGTGTTTAGATTTAGTAAAATAATTAATAATCCAGTAAATAGTTATAACAGTATGGGGAGCATGACACATGACAACACCGGGGAAGTGGCCTCCGTTTAGATTAGTGAGGCAAGTTTGGTTTCCAAGCTGGGTTTGGGCCAAGTCATGAAGCAATCCATATCAGACGTTGCCCCAGTAATCGTATCCCAGTCGTACCTACAGGGAACACCAGTCTTCACAATAACAAATCTCTGTGAGCGATAATTTAATGAGGCTTTTCAGCTCCCAAATCTAGAATTATTTTCAGATTTTAATGTTCCTCTGTGCCACAGTCAAATGGGCCGGAGGATTCCAGCGGAGTGACTCAGACGGCCAGGAAAAGGGGTCTCTGGTCCCGGTGATGCGAAGAAGACACTGCCGAATTACCTTGGCCCAAGTGTGGCACTCAACGGAAGAAGAATATATCTGATTTTACTTGTATGTAACAATTCATAATACTTTTCAAATTTGATGAATCTATATTTCTCCTCTACCCCTTTTTTCCTCTGTATCCCATCCTTTTAAGAGAAAATAATTTTAAAAATCATTGAAGAAGAGGAGGAGGAGATTGGACATACCCCGCCCTTCACTCGGAGTCTCAAAGCGGCTTACAATTTCCTTTCCCCTCCTCTCCCCACAACAGACACCCTGTGAGATAGGTGGGGCTGAGAGAGCTCTTTCGAGGACTGCTCTTGAGAGAAGAGCTCTGAGAGAACTTGTGACTGACCCAAGGTCACTCCAGCAGCTGCATGTGGAGGAGGAGTGGGGAATCAAACCCAGTTCTCCCAGACTGGAGTCCGCACTCTTAACCACTACACCAAACTGGCAAACTAGTGCAATGCTTTCCACTGACTTCCTATCCTTTGTTGCACCTAGTGAGAATCTTCTGCCCCTCTTTTGGGGATTTCCCTCATGGCGACCTCTACTTCTCCAGCTCTACCGTTACCTGATGAATCAGTCCCGTCTCTCTCTTCTTTTTTTTAAAAAGAGGGGGCCGGTGTGTTGTAGTGGTTAGAGCATCAGACTAGGATCTAGGAGACCCAGGTTCAAATCCCCACTCTGCTATGGAAGCTCACTGGGTGACCTTGGGCCAGTCACATTCTCCCAGCCTGACCTACCTCACAGGGTTCTTGTAGGGATAAAACAGAGAACAGAAGAATGAAGTAAGCCACCTTGGGTTCCCACTAGGGAGAAAGGCAGGGTAGAAGTGGATTAAACAAATAAATTTCTGCCTCTGGGGCCTAGCACCCGGTGACCACTATCTGTTTTCCTTTTGCCTCCCTTGTTTAAAATTAAACAAACACAGGAAGGAAAGAG
>NW_015173129.1:47553-49219 GCF_001447785.1 Gekko japonicus
AAAGAGTGGCAATGGGAGGACTCCATTATGACGGTAGTTAGCACTGCGAAACCACTACATGACTTCAGACAATTACATTTTCTCATCCTACCTCACAAGCAGTGTTCCCTCAAAGCTGAGTTAGAGAGCCAGTTTGGTGTAGTGGTTAAGTGTGCGGACTCTAATCTGGGAGAACCGGGTTTGATTCCCCCACTCCTCCAGCTGCAGCTGCTGGATGACCTTGGGCAAGTCATAGTTCTGTCAGAGCTGTCCTTAAAAGAGCAGTTGTCTCAGAGCTCTCTCAGCCCGACCTACCTCACAGGGTGTTTGTTGTGGGGTGGGGAGGGGAGGGGAGGGGAAAGGAGTTTGTAAGGCCGCTCTGAGTCTCCGAGTGAAGGGCGGGGTATAAATCCAATCTCTTCTTCTTCGTGTGAGCTAGCTAGTTTTTTGTCTTAGCTCAGGAAGGATGGCTTCAGAGCAAACTAATTTATGCAGCAGCCAAATCGCTTGCTCACAACTTTAATGCTAGCAGCTCACAAAGTGAAATTTTTGCTCACAGGATTCCACAGTTTAGAGGGAGCATGGTTCACAAGGCTGTTGAGAGTATAAATCTGGGACCAGGGAAAGCATGAACCGTAACGGTGGCCTCTGGGCCAGTCATACATGAGAGCCCACATGCGCTCTCCCTCTAATCTATCTCATGGGATGTTTTTGAGGATATATGGGGGAGGGGAGACCTGTGTACTCCACCTCGAGCTCTTTAGAGGGCATGTGCTAAAAAAAATAATACACTAAATGAATAGAATTCCCCTATACAAATGATGGGTGGTGGTGGTAGGGTATAATGGTTAGAGTGTCAGGTAGGGGAATCTGGATAGACTCGAGTTCAAATCCCTGCTCCACCATGATGGGGGATGCCAGGGGGTGACCTAGGGCCAGTCCCTTCTTCTCAGCCTGACCTACCTCGCAGGGTCATTGTAGCGGCAGTAAACCAGAATGAGAGGGAAATGATGCAAGAATGTTAGGGGTGGAAATGAACATTGATTTTCTTTTTGCCTACTTGGTAAGAAACCCGATTTAAAAACAAGAAAACTGAACTTTCTTTGAGGTACCTGGATTTTTTCACTCCTGTTTTCTGCGTTGGGCGGGGATTAGATCAAGGTTAGGGTTACCTGCTCTTCTTCAAAGCAGAATGTCAGCCTACTTTAGAGTAAAGGGGGGTGGGATAAATCACAGCAAACCCCTTCCTGTATCTCCCCCAGCATCACCCTGTGTTGCCTATCTTGCCAGGCTAGGGAATACCCGGGGTTCGTGGGAACAGCCTTGCCAACTCCAGGTTGGGAATTTCCTGGAGATTTGGTGGGGTGGATCCTGGAGAAAGCACAGACTTGGGGAGGGGAGGGACCTCAGCGGGATATAACGCCATAGAGGCCGCCAGGGGGAACTGATCTCTGTCGTCTTGAGACCAGTTGCCATTCCAGGAGGTCTCCAGAGGAAGCCTGGAGACTGGCAACGCCACCTGGAGAGAGAAGGAGAGGCAAAGGGGGTGCGTGACCGGCGGCTACTCGGGACTCACCACCAGCTGCTGCTCGGCTCTCAGCTCCTTCATGGTGGCCGAGCTGGGGGTGGCGGCGGCGGCGGCGGCGGCGGGCCCGGGCCCCCCCGGGGCTCTCCTCTGGCCGGGGGT
>NW_015173129.1:49374-52879 GCF_001447785.1 Gekko japonicus
CTTTCCCCCCCCCCCCTTCCCCCGGTAGCAGGCCCGTAGCTAACATGGGGCCCACGGGGCCTGGCCCCCTTGTGTTTCTTCTGGGCCCCCTCCCTCCGGGGCTGCCCCCAAAGTGCTCCAATTTACCACCTGCACTGTACTTCCATTTAATTAGCTGGCGGGCCCCCCCAAGGCCCCCTCCCAAAGAATTCCCTAGCTACGGGGCTGCCCGGTAGGTTGCAAATAGTTCGGGGGACCGTCAGGGAACCAGCTAGACCACGATTGAATCTGAGCTGGGGAAACGTGAAGCGATAGGAACAGAGCCTCTGAGCATGCACAGAGAGCACACACTCATATATGTATTATACACACACAAATATGCATACACACGTGTGTATGTATGTTTTTCCACCTTGGGTGGAACTAGACAGCAGTTTTTAGAGCTTTTAAATGGTCTAGGATTCAAAAAACCCATGCCTCAACCAGTGTTCCCGCTAAGCCAAGTTAGTGTGAGCTAGCTCACAGTTTTTTAGCCTCCGGCTCACCCCATTAGCTCAGGAAGGAGGACTCCAGAGCAAACTAACTGATGCAGTGGCCAAGATGCTCGCTCACAACTTTCAGGCCAGTAGCTCACAAAGTAGATTTTTTGCTCCACAGCTTAGAGGGAGCAACAACCCCTCTCTCTAATGTACATTGAGAAGAACTTCAAGAAATCTCCTGAAATTTAAATCCTACTTTGGGGCTTGGATTCAAATCTTCCCTGACTCCCTCCTTTCTACACCAAAGAAGCAGAATTGAGCTTTGTCGATTCCGAGGATCCCTGCATCTCCTCGGCCCAGGGGGCTCAATTTTACTTCAAGAGCCATTTTGGTGTAGTGGTTAAGTGTGCGGACTCTAATCTGGGAGAACGGGTTTTGATTCCCCACTCCTCCACTTGCACCTGCTGATGTGACCTTGGGTCAGTCACAAGCTCTGGCACAGCTGTTCCTGAAAGAGCAGTTTGTGCCAGTTTGTGTCTCTCAGCCCCACCCGCTTCACAGGGTGTCTGTTGTGGGGAGGGGAAGGGAAAAGGAATTTGTAAGCCGCTCTGAGACTCCAAGTGAAGGGCGGGGTAAAAATCCAATCTCCTCTTCTCTTCTTCAAAGCAAACCAAGAACCTCAAGAAGTCCAGCAGCCCATTAAGAGACCAACAAGAATTTTAGGGTAAGAGCTTTCAAGAGTCAACGCTCCCTTCCTAAGACATTCACTGAACCTCTTCAAGAAGATAGATCTCTAAAACTGGTTGCTTCTCACACTTCACTTCTAAGCCAGTGATTCTTCTTGTGGTGGGGTCACTGCCGTAACCCAGAAATTGGGAGACGTGCTCTGTCTCCTCTCCACTGGAGATTTTTTCGATCCACGCTTCTCTTCCATCTAGGACAGAATTTCAGAACTTCACACACCTCGAGCCTGATTTTTTAAAAAACCCATTAACAGAGCAAACAGGAATCGAACCTCATATTAAGGCGTGGCTGCTAAGTGTCAGACACAAAAGAATCCCTGGTTGCCTGCCAAAGATTTAAGGATTGCATGCATAAAAATACTACAGTCATTGTATCATAAATATACTACAGTCACCTTGCCTAGAGAACTACTTTGATGTGCTTTAAAATGAACCCTGTGGCTTGGGAAAGGAGGGGGAGCATTCAATGATCGTGTTTTATATCTGTTGGGTTAAAATGCTGTAAAGGTGTACGCGCCCGTAGCAGTTAAGACACCACAATACGCCCCAAAACCAGCAATTCCTTTTTTGCACAGTGAAACACATTGACCCCACGACCCACACTGGTAGCCGAGCAGACCCGTAGCTACAGTGCGGCATCTCAGGGCTAGGCCCCCTGACTTACTGGCAGGGCCCCACGACTTCCCATTCAGCCCAGGGCCCCCAAGCAGTGGCAGTGGCAGTGGCAGGTGCAGGGAAGGAGTCGGGTATCGATTAGCCAGTGCCCCCTAAGAAATCTAAATGTCTCTCAACTTAAAAAATCCTGGCTACGGGCCTGTAGCCAAAAGATTTTTCTTTTAAATCTATGAAACCAGAGAGATAAAAAGGGATACAGCTGTGGCTATATGCAAAGCTAAGATTAGAATCCTTACTTAAGTCCACAAGGGTCACGTTAGGGTTTCACGGGGCGGCCATGTTGGTTTCTGTGAGAAGAGCTGGGTTTGAGTCACGCAGCTCTTTAGAGAGCAACAAGATTTCACGGGGTAGAAACTTTTGAGAGTCAAACCTCCCTTCGTGTGTTACGATTTGGGTGGACCACGGGTCTGACCACACAGACACCCCCCCTCCCACTCCAGTATCTTCCCCACAATGGTACAATCCCCAATCTTTTGCAGCTGGTTGAACTGTGTTTCTCTGCAGTGCTACATGATTTAGAACAAGGGTCCTGGCATTCCACCATGTGTTTTTAGAAAGTGGGCAGGCTTTGTGTATGTAACCTAAATCAAGTTGACTCGGTCCTCCATATTTTACTGTATTGTTCCCAATATGATGATATACGTTCTACTTTTTTAGACCCTATTTTATCTGATATGATAAGGCTGGCCGGATACTTTGAAGGCGCGCCATCTTCTGAATGATTAGTCACCAATGCTCCCTTTAAGCTGTGGAGAGTCTTGTGAGCAAAAATCCTACTTTGTGAGCTACTGGCATTAAAGTTGTGAGCCAGCAATTTGGCTGCTGCATAAGTTTGCTCTGGAGCCATCCTCCGAGCTGAGACAAAAATGTGTGAGCCGGAGGCTAAAAAACTGAGCTAGCTCAGACTAACTCAGCTTAGAGGGAACACTGGTTGTCACCCAAAATAACTGAAAAGGTAGCCTTATTCCTAAGTCTGGTAATCAAGGATCGATTGCATAATGTCTAGATGCATATGATTGACTCATTTTTTTTGTTACCTCCTGTTTATTGCTTCTACCTGTATTCCGATATATGCCAATATAAAGGTTATCATGAATGATGACGACGACGATTGGCTATGCAGATTTTTTAAAAATGTTGTTCCGGCAGCAGCTGCCACCACAGCACTAGGATCTTCACTGTGTGCCTGAAGGTAAACCGAGGCAGCCATTTTGTGGTTGCAGCCATCACTGTTCCAGAATTCCAAAGGTGCCCACAGGATCTATAAGGTCAGGGGCCTCCACTGATTTAGGAAGTCTCGCCAACGCCATGGGCTAATTTTCAATTTGACGAGTCACTACCCACCCCAGCCATCCTGGTGTTGAAAAATCTAACACAAAATAAACACATCTCATGAGGAAATCCATTTGTCTTTTTTAAAAGCATTATACAATTAATGCATTTATTAAGTATTAACAAATCCTACCGATGAATACATGTGAACTGCCTGGGCTGATGAGCATACCCAAGAAATGAACAATGCTAACTACCCTGTTTCCCCGAAAATAAGACCTACCCCCAAAATAAGCCCTAGCGGGATTTCTATGCATTTGTGGTATAAGCCCTAGTGTGTCTTCTTGAGAAAAAATA
>NW_015173129.1:52915-59588 GCF_001447785.1 Gekko japonicus
AGCACCCTGTCTCACCCCCAGTGGCCAACCTGTTCCTCTGGAGGTTCAACAACAGGGCCTAGAGGTCAAAGTCTTCCCTTATAAGATCAGAAGAGCCCTGCTGGATCAGACCAGTGGTCCCTCTAGTCCAACAACCTGTTTCACAACGTTTACTAACCAGCAATAAGAAATAATATCATAGGGAGCAAGGGGAATATCTTAAAAGGCACAGCTGCCGTGAACCTGTATGGAAGACTCCTCCCCTAGGTTACTGAACATAGCACCCAGGTGTCCTCGAAGACGCTTTCACTCACACATTCTGTCACCAATCTAGTTAACTGTATAAAGGTAGACTTCAGGTTTGAGAATGTGGAGCCCATTCTGTTCCTCACCACGCCCTGGTCTGGCTCTTTACTTGGCATGGTTTATGTCTGCCTTGGGGAGTTACAATTCAGTGTTCCCAAATCAGTCACGTCAAGTACATTTAAAGAGAAAGACAGAGAAGTTTGGGTTCACCGAAGACTAGGCTGGGCTCAGAGTCACAGACAGGCTCAGTTTGAATATTTCACCTCCCATAAATTGTCCAGCAAGTAACTAACCTCACACAGCATTACTGTTCTGCGGAGGTCCGCTAGCTGTATTTTTTATAACGACCAGTCTAGAATTCCAGTCTTCCCTGAATTGTCTATGAGGACTGTTTCCAGGATTTGGAAAAGACTGAGATCTTTGTTTTCCCATAATTTAAAGTTAACCTGTTGTTATTACAGTAGGTCAAACACTGATGTAGAAGACACCTCAGTTCGATTTGAGAACATGAAAGTAAAATGACGACGACAGCATATAAAAGAACTGGAATATGGCGTTGGCCCGTTTTAGGGACATGTACGTAAAATTCGAACAATGATGGAGCCAGGTCATTTAAAAACAAATTAAAGGATGCAACCCTGTGTTACACCTTTACGAATCGAAATTTTGGGGGTTAGATGGGGAAGAAACCCATATGCTTCTGCTTTCTCGAGATGGTATCCCTTCAGTGTTACAAGCAAGGAAATTACATTTGAACGCTCCCTCACTGTAGCATGTTCTTGTCAAACGTAGACATGTTAGGGGAAACCCGCTCACACAGATATGCACGTCTGCTCTCAAAGCTACAGGGTTCCTGGTACGCAGAAAAAGCATTCATTGCTGGCAAATCCCTCTCCCTGCATTCTAGAGTGACACAGTTCCAAAGCGGTACCATATTGCCTTTTCTGAGCACACAAGAGAACAGCCCTGAGATTTAACAGATGTAAATTAAAAGCCCGCTCAGAAACACTAAGTTTAGTGTTCTCTGCGTTGGGGAAAGTCAGTCCGTGTAATGAAAGGAAGTTCAGAGTGGCTAGAAATTCTCCTGCTCCAGGCAGTATACTTGGCCTAGCTGCACACAGCGTTCAACGGCAACGTAAACAAGACCCCAGTAGCATCCAAAAGCATTTCGGCCTCGTGATATACTGGAGCGGTACCAACAAAAACTTTCCAGTTCAACAACACTGGCTTCCAGAAACTGGAAAAGGTTGCCGCAGCCTCCATGCTGTGGGTCTGAATGAAATCCTCAAAATTGCTCGGTTCCTTATTGCATGATTTAAAAAAACACCTTATTTCCATGGTACTTTTATCTCCAATTGAGACATATGTTTACCCAACTGCACCTCTCTACTGTTTTGAATTCTCCTCTCACACGCTTAGAAGATGTTCTAAATGATGATCAGACGGGACCAAGAGGAGTCATTAAGAAAATATAACTGGTTGCGTGATTGCAACTTAGACTTTATGGCCAACCGGTGGTCAGCAATATGGCGCACCTCTCTTTCTACTCCATCTTGGGCACATGTCCGCCTACAATCCTACAAGATGTCATCTAGATGATACATCATCACTCCTAAAAAATCCATGCACTTCTTACACCCTCTAACACAGCCCTTTGTTGGAAAGGTTGTGGAGAAGTTAGTACTTTCGTTCACTGCTGGTGGACATGCCCTCGCCTACAAGAGTTCTGGAACAAGATCCGTCAACACATTTCACAAATAACTGGACATTCAATTGCGTTAAAATCTGAATCATTCCTTTCCCATCACGAAAATGATCCCTCGATCCCAAAGGCCAGATGGGAATGAATACATAGCTTGCTGACAGCAACCCAAACGGTACTAGCAAAACATTGGAAATCACATTCTCTACGTTCTCTAACAGAATGGTACTTAAAGATCTGGGATAATCTAATAATGGAGAAAATTACAGATCACCTACTCCAATCGCATATCTACCCCAGGAAAACAAACTTCACTGAGAAATGGTTTCATCACTCATGTTCTTACACAAGATCTTGCTCCTCCAAACCAATCCTACCATCAACTGCTTCTTCGTTAATCCCTCTTTTCCTTCTACTCCTTTCCTCTTATATTTCTCTCTTTTTTGTTCTCCAACATGGTCTAGAATAAAATCCCTCATACAGTGGGTGTCTTGTCATTATGCAAGACTCAAGAGACAATATTATGAATCCAGCACTTAACATCCCAATTCACTCTAATCCTAAAATTTCACATTAGATGTAATATTGCACCTACTATCTAGGTATGTACATTATCATACTTGCTGTATTGCAGGTATGTCCAACAGATAGATCGCGGAGGGGTCAGAGGTAGATCACCAGCCCCACAGTTAAAGAAAGTTATAACTCAATAAAAAATAAAAGATGTTCGCAGTTCTTTCTGGATCTTTGTTTTGTTTTTGCTTACCAGTAAACGACAGAAGGTGCATTATAAATGGGGGGTGGGGGGCAGTGGAGCCCAACTTTAGTGCATTAAAATCTAATTTGAAACTAATTTAAAACTTTATTTTCATGGTGGTAGCTCACCAGCACTTTTGGCCGGAAAAAATAGATCACTGCCTGTTCGAAGTTGGACATGCCTGCTGTATTGTTTCCAAAGTTTTATAAGTATATTATGTAACTGCATTGGATAAATTATAACTTCTTTGTTATCTTTATAAAATTTAAATAAAAGTTTAAAAACACCACCACCTTATTTGGGGAATACGTATATATAATATACTTCGCTGTTTATACTCTCTGGTGATCGACAGTATCAGAATCGGGGTAATATGGTGTATGAAGCCAGCACAGACTTATTGTTAAATATAGCCACATGAGCGCTGTCTCTTTTGGATACCTTGCAGGCCGACCCCACCTGTTAATTCTGCATGGAATGTGCCTCCTAGCCGAGGAAAGACATCTTCTCTGAAACCACAGCGCTCCAAAGGCTGTTTTCAGCTAACAGCTTTTAAGAAAAATCCTGCCTGGCTGTTCAGGACCAAACACAGACTGCGTCTTCTGCACCAAATACCTTTCCATCTGTCCAGTGACACCCTCAAAGGTACAGTCAGCGTATACTGCACTGGACGCTGTTGCCAGCATTGTGGCACCCTGCCAGTAAGTGACTCATCACCCCAGACTGGTGGAGCACATAAAAACCAAACCCACAAGCATGTCTGCCCGATTCAGGGTGTTTTGACCTTTAAAGCCCTACATGCTTTGGGACTGGGGTATCTGAAGGATTATCTTCTCCCACACATCCCCACCTGGGAATTAGGGTCACAGAGAGTCCCTCCTGACTGCCCCCGTCAAACAAAGAAGAAAAGAGAAGAAGAGATTGGATTTATACCCCGCCCTTCACTTGGGAGTCTCAGAGTGGCTTACAAACTCCTTTCCCTTCCCCTCCCCACAACAGACACCCTGTGAGGTGGGCGGGGCTGAGAGAATTCTGACACAAACCGCTTTTTCAAGGACAGCTGTGCCAGAGCTTGTGACTGACCCAAGGTCACCTCAGCAGGTGCAAGTGGAGGAGTGGGGAATCAAACCCGGTTCTCCCAGATTAGAGTCCATACACTTAACCACTACACCAAACTAGCTGTTTGGTGGGAACACGAGACAGGGCCTCTTTGGGGCAGCCCCGCAATTATGGACCAACCTCCCCAGGGAGGCGTGTGCCTGGCCTCCTCTCTTTTCACCTTTAGGAGGCAGCTGAAGACAGTTTTATTGAGGACTATGTTTGATTGAAGCTGTCCTGTATTGTGATCTGAAATTTTGGTTTTACGTACTCTCTTCTATTTATTATTGTAAGCCTCCTTGAACTCCGTTAAGGAAGAAAGGCGGCTAATACAAGTTTTAAATACATCTGATGCTCAGATGTAACTGGTATAACAAGATCCGTGACAAATATATCACTCCTCTTATAACAGATATGGTGGGACAATCAGGTGCCGAGCAGTGTAACCGATTGTTAATTGATGGGAACCGGACAATTACCCAAACTCTGGCAAAATTTTGGGTAGCATGCTACTGCATCCGAAATACATGATCAAATATATAATAATAGTTGCCTAATAGTCTGCTGCGGTGGCTCAGGTGGTTAAGACGCTGAACTGCAGGCTGTGGAAGGTCGGTAGTTCAGCAGTTCGAGACCCCAGTGTGCTGCATGATGGAGTGAGCTCCCGTCTCTAGTTCCAGCTCCTGCCAACCTAGCAGTTCGAAAGCAAGAAATTGCAAGTAGATAAACAGGTACCACTTCAGTGGAAAGGTAACAGCGTTCCGTGCGCCTTGGTGTTTAGTCATGCCGGCCACATGACCACGGAAATGTCTTCGGACAGTGCTGGCTCTTCGGCTTTGATACGGAGATGAGCACCGCAACCCTAGAGTCGGATTCAACTGGCTTTCGAGGAAGGGAACCTCTACTTTTACCTTTAATAGTCTGTTTTATGTTCTTCCTTTATTTTATTATGCTCAACTGTATTTGTATAGAGTTTTATTTTACTGTCCTAAATTCAGTGACATGAATGTTATGAATGTTGTATTTAAACATGTGTGTTCTATGGCTTGTTGCCGTAATAAAGGCCTGACTACATAAAATAAAAGATATACATTTAAGAGGTTCCTGCTCCAGGGTAAAGTCCAAATTGACCTCTGCAAAAAGGAGAACTACAGACACAACACAAGCCTTCTGGGTTAAGCATATAGCTCTGCTTTATTTCCATGTTCAACTCGTGGAGAGATCCCGCCGCAATCTGAATGGAGGAGGGTAAAGCCCGCTGTAGTGCTCTTTCAGCACACTAAAGCCCGTGGAGCGGAGAACTGGCCTCTCGCTGGCTTTGCCCCAGACGAAACCCACACCTGTCCGTGAGCCTGGGACGCCCGAAGAGTCTTTGGCAGACGGAAGCATCGTGAGTTTGCGGCAGGTAGACCCGGGGCTGCCCGTGGGGGAGGTGGCAGTTCCAAGCGACTCGAGTCACAGGGAGCGCTGCTGGAGCGTTAAAGCGGCAAATGCTGGTGGGCGGGTGTCTTTTGTAAAAAAAAGAAAACCTGACCCTCCCCTCCGATAAGGAATAAAAATTTAAAAGCAGTGCCTTTCAAAGGACCCCACTGTAGGCAGTGAAGGTGGAAAAGGCACTACAGTGTGTCAGACTGAACGAACTCTGCGCATTCACCGTCCAGAGAGAGAAATATGGATCTGTAAAAATTTCCGAAGATGTGTAAAGACCTTCTGAAAAAACGAATGACTCCTTTCTTGGTACAAGATATGGTGGGGGCTGCAAAGGAGAGACAGAGAGAGAGAGAGAGATGTTTACGTAGCCCCCCGGCAGTTCAGAAAAATCCCCCCCCCCCCCGGTCACGAAGCTGCTGTTTTTCTTTTTACCACGGCTTTCGGACTACTCCGACTCTGTAACGGGGATAATTTCTTCATTGATAAAAAATTCAACGGTCTCCTCCTCCCAGTCTTCTACGTTGCTGTCTAGCTCATCTGTGTCCACTCCTGGAAGGAGAGAGAAAGGAGAGCGGGGGAGAGAAAAGGCATTGAAGGCTTGGATGACCTGAAGGCAGGAGAAGCGGCCCTGAGGTGGCGAAGTGCCTTCCAAAACAAAAGAAAAATGCTTGATCGCGTCAGGGCACGGCTACGGCCACCACCCAGGTGAGCTAATGATGCTCTCACTGCCACGGGAATACACACACGAAGCTGCCTTCTACTGAATCGGACTCTTGGTCCCTCAAGGTCATTATTGCCTGCTCGGACTGGCAGCCTCTCCCAAAGAGGTCTTTCACATCAATTCGAGATACTGGAGACTGAACCTGGACCTCCTACATGCCACGGAGACGTTCTACCACACTGAACCCCAGCCCTGCTCTGGTTAAGATGTGCCTAACTCATTTCAGATTACTTGTTCTATTTGTTTGTGTAATGATTTCATGGTGTTTTTTTTGGGGGGGGGTGTTTCTTTAAATGTTTCATGTGACTGCAGTAATGTAAGGAGAGTGAGATAAGTGTGATATGATTGGCTGATGACTGAGAGCGTGGGAGGAGAGATGTCTCTGAGGTGATTCTGTGAGTTTTAGAGAAACGAGTGTGGAGATTTTGGGGGAGAGTCTGTGTGACAGAGGAAGTAGCTGGAGTTCAGCTTGTGTGGCTATACGAGAGAGTTTAGCCTGTGTGGCTCTGAACAAGAGAGTTCAGCCTGTGTGACTACATGAAATAAATATATATATGCCCGTCAGAGTTGAGTTTTGGTGTATGGGAGACTGTGTGTGACACCAAGCCTTGTCAGTTATACATTCTTTCTTCAACAACCGTTCAAAAATACCCAGAAACCTATTTTGTTCTTTTATAAA
>NW_015173129.1:60339-69463 GCF_001447785.1 Gekko japonicus
TCATCCACACAGCATCCATTCCAAAACCCCTCCCCCTCTCTGTCACTCACCAATCACACAACTTGCCTGTTTCAGCATTCTAGATTGTCCCACACAGCCATGCCAACCAACTTTTAAACACACACACACCCAGTAAAACATGGAATCGTTACAGGCTGGTTTGCAAAGCAAGCAACAACAATTAAAAAAACAATGGATTTCAAACATATTAACAATCGTATAACCTAGGGTAGAGGCAGTGCCGTGGAACAGGAGTAATAATGATAATGGCAATAGCCACAAATTTGAACTTTATTAACATCAGTTTGAAAGTGGAATTTAAAAGCCAAAGTAGCACGATCAACAGAATGGGAGTCGACAAAAACCCTTTTACAGTAATTAAGATGGCAAATGGAAATCACTTAGACAACGCAGTGCATAAAAGACAACTGGGGGAGGGAGGAAGTGGACTAGAAGCCTTGGCCGATGCGCGCCTTTATCTGGTGCCAAAAAAAACCCGGCCACCAAATGAACTGCGAGGGGGCGTTACACATCTGGTGGTGCCTCTAGCAAAAAGGCCCCGCTTCCAATGCCAACCCATCAGAACCCAGCAGGAAATAAAGTAAGGCCTCCATCTTAATGGGCGAGAGGAAATGCGCAGGGGTGAGCGTCTCGCTCTCAAGCCCCGTTGGGCTTTCAAGGGGGATACAACTGGCCTCCCGTCCCACTCACCTCCTCGTAGCTCCAGCCGCTCGTTCCTTTGCTCCATGTACAGCTCCTGCGCCATCTTTCGGTATTTCTTGAACTCCTCCATCATTGTCCGCCTCCTGTCAACCAGCTCCTGCAGAAAAAGACGCCCCCCCCCGTGAAGCCTTCATCGACAGCAACAAGAAACTTCCCTGACGGCAACGGCTGTGAATAAGCTGCCTCCCTCTGAGGCTCCCCTTCTAAAACTCGGGAACGGACACAGAGCCTGCTTGTTTCGTGACTGCAGAGGTTACGGCTCTCGCTCCTCGCTGCAGTGGTGCTCAAGGGTTAACAACTTGGGTAGTTAAAATTACTGAAGTTTCTTACTTGCACTCGTAGCCTGCCTGTTGTTGGGAACAGAGATTCCTGTATTCTCCTTGAACCATCTTTATTGGTTCAAGGCAGAGGTGAAGTTTAGGGATTGCTGCTTTCCAATGAGTAGGACTGTGAGAACCAGTGAGGGAAAACCATAATGTCACTTCCCTTCAAGAAGATTTATTGATACATGCCATGTTCTGGCTTAAGGGGCTGCGGTGGATCAAGTGGTTAAGACACTAAACTGCAGACTGGACAGTCAGTAGTTCAGCAGTTCGAGACCCGAGTGCCGCAAGATGGAGTTAGCTCCCGTCTCTGGCCCCAGCTCCTGCCAACCTGGCTGTTCGAAAGCATGAAATTGCAAGTAGATAAATAGGTACCACTTCGATGGGAAGGTAACAGCGTTCCGTGCGCCTCGGCGTCTAGTCATGCCGGCCACATGACCCATGGAAACACCTCTGGACAGCGCTGGCTCTTCGGCTTGGAAACAGAGATGAGCACCACTAGCTTTCGAGCAAGGGAAACCTTTACCTTCACCTATGTTCTGGCTTAACTGGAGTCATCAGAAGGCCACAAGAGTATAAACTGTAGGGGGTCAGTGGGCTTAAAAAAACAGGGGGCGCCACCGTTAATAGGGCTTTTGTGCATTAAGGAGTGATGTGTACCCAGTCTGGTGCAGTGGTTAAGTGCACGGACTCTAATCTGGGAGAACCGGGTTTGATTCCCCTCTCCTCCACTTGCACCTGCTGGATGACCTTGGGCAAGCCATAGTTCTGACAAGAGCTGTCCTTGAAAAAGAGCAGTTTCTGTCAGAGCTCTCTCAGCACCGCCTACCTCACAGGGTGTCTGTTGTAGGGAGGGGAAGGGAAAGGAAGTTTGTAAGCCACTCTGAGACACCTTCGGGTAGTGAAGGGCGGGGTGTAAATCCAATCTCCTCCTCCTCCTCCTCTGTATGCTGGAACCCTACTTTTTTTGTCCTGGGTTCCTTACGGTTGTTGTTAAGTATCTATCTTGCCACGGAGAAATCTTCAGCTGTTAGCAGTCGCTTTTGGCGTTAGGAGTTATGTGGCTCGGGTTAGTAGTAGTAGTAGTAGTAGTAGTAGTAGTAGTAGTAGTTGTTCTTCCATACTGAAGTCTGAAATTTTGTACTGTGTTTTTTTAAAAGCTTTCCCCCCATTTAAATAAATCTTATCGCATTTTAACGGATGTAGCATAGCAACATCCTGGAACCTTCATGTTTCCTGGCAGGCTTGCCGGGGTGTTAGGGGTGCCTGTATTGTTCGCTTGGTCTGAGGCAGCACAACTACCTGGGGGGAGCAGTTACTTCTCAGGGAATAGTTTGGACCTCAGTGGCCTGGGAAACCTTTACCAGTGACCTTTTACTATGTCATAGTTTCGCCCAGAACAATATCTCATCAAGAAGGGACGGGACATTTGCACAGACTGTGATGCTGACGTATAGAAGCACTGCTCAAATGTTCGTTCCTCCACAGGAGCAACACGTTCTGCTTGATGGACTTCCTCCACACAGAGCACCCCTGACCCCCACGAAAAGTTGTCCTTTTGCATGAAGTCCCTGCAAAAAAATGTTTATTTCTCTCTCTTTGGAGGACAAATCCATGCCCTGGATTCTGCACAATCAAACAAAGGAAACCTGGCAGTGGAAGCGAGGGCAATGGATACGATTTGCTGCGAGCAGCCTTTCAGCCATCCGCTTTCAGGGGCAACTCATTTTGTTTTTTATCCGTATCCCGCTTTCCTCCCTGATGGGAACCCCTAAGCCGCGGCCTACCTTTGACGCTTTGGATTGGCTCAGACGATCTTTCTGCTCAAAAATTTTGGAGTATCTCTTCAGGTCCTTCTTGATTTGCTGTAAACAAGGAAAAGGAGATCAAATAGGTGCCTGAAAGGCTCGAAGCAGGTGGCTTTTGAGTGTTCTGCAAAAGCATTATCACAGCAGCGTTTTGGGCGTGAGAGCTTCTGGTATTTTCTGCTGGCTTCTCTTCTGGCCTGCGAAGGGGCCCTGAAATTTAGATTTTCTTACATGTGCTTTGGACTCTAGATCCCAATTCCCTGTCCTCGACGGCAAATAAACTGCTATGGGGGACTTCTTGCTTTTGTATCCCTGATGTACTAAACACGGGAACCCCGCCCAGGCCTCAGAGAGCTTCCAACTGAGGAAGCAAAAACCCTCTCCCTGCAGAGGACTTGGGATGCGCCCAGAACACCGGCTGTCCACCTAGCCTCACACGCTATGCCCTGCCCACCTGCCCCCATAGAGCCCACACTGAGGAGCCGGACATCCAAAGGGACACAACACCTTTATTTGATCCTGGGTGAGCAAAGTAGGAGGCCGGGGTCTCCACAGCAACTGGCAGAACCGGTCTTTGTTATTCTTCTGGAGGAGACGGCCTTGGAAAGTCCACAGCCAGAAGGCGTTGTCCACCTAGGAAGATACTTCAGTCAAGCCATACAGGGGGCAACAATGCTCTTTCGCAACTGGAGCACAATGCTTCGTTCATAAGCCTTGAAATCTAAATCCCAAACAACCCCTTGACCCCACTGTGGTAGCAAGACAACGGAAAATGGCTTCTAAACTATGCTATCGGATATGCAAAAACAAGAGTTGGCATAAATATCTGAATTATGGGGAAAGCAAGAATCTGGACCCTGAAGGATAAGGACACCTCACAGTGAGTGCCAGAATAAAGACAGTCTGGAAATGCTAAGTTATCTCCTCTTAGTTACTCCTTCCAAATGAGCTTACAGAAGAAGAAGAGATTGGATTTATACCCCATCCCTTCACTACCTGAAGGAGTCTCAGAGCGGCTGACAGCCTCCTTTCCCTTCCCCTCCCCACAACAGACACCCTGTGAGGTAGGTGGGGCTGAAAGAACTCTGACTGAGAACTGCTCTTGAGAGAACAGCTCTGAGAGAACATTGTGACTGACCCAAGGTCACCCAGCTGGGTGCATGTGGAGGAGTGAGGAATCAACCCCGGTTCTCCCAGATTAGAGTCCACTGCTCTTAACCACTACACCAAACTGGCTCTATAGAGAAAGTGGAAGAACAGAAGTAATAAAAATGTATCAGATATTGTGGGAAATGGTACTCCAACGAAGCGACCCAAGGGGGAGAGGATGCAACACGCATGAAGTACACATGAAGCTGCCTTATACTTGATTAGACAGACCACTGGTCCACCAGGGTCAGTCGTCTCTGCTCGGACGACCAGTCGCTCTCCAGAGTCTCAGGTCGAGGTCTATCGGCCTCACCTACAGCCTCCTTTTCCACTGCAGGTGCCTGGACTGAACACTTGGGACCTTCTGCCGCAGCCCTTCATGCGGAAGATTCCCGGCTGCGTCCCTGGCAGGGAATGGAGTGGAAGACCCTTCCTCTGCTTGAGACCCTGCAGAGGCGCTGCTAATCAGAAAATCAGTAATCTACCTGTTACTCTGGAGGCTGTAGTTTTGGAAATGGGCTTACTTGCAATTGACAGTGTATGTACTAAAACACAACTTGCTGTCTTAATTGCTGTTGCTAGAATATCGATATGCCCAATACTGGAAAAAGAAAGGGGCCCCTACCCTACATTGTTGGCAACATAAGCTATGGGAATACTTTGTACATAGCCAAATTGCAAAAAAATGTAGCAAATAAAAATGTACAGAGTAAACAGAAGTTGTTCCATGTGGTTTGGTCTCTGATTATAGATGGGTAATGAAATAGTTCCAAAAAACATGTATTATAACAAGATTCTGTATTTTTTGTTGTTAGCAACTTTGTTGTTAGGGTAAATGATAGATTTACTGTCCTGCATCGCTGTATATTTTGTAATCTGGCAATATGTTTGGCATTGTGTAGAAAAGTATTGTATTAGTATTCTGTTGAGATGTTAATATAAATAAAATTAATTAAAAAAGAAGAAAAGAATACAGAGCTGGGGGGGGTGTTAACTCAGTAATGGCAGCTTGCCCCACCCCCCCCCCCCCCGCCACACACACACATACAGTTGTTTGTAAACTAAAATAATATTTTAGAGGAGAAAGGGGGGGGGGGAGAAAAAGGGTCTTGACGGTACCTTGTGACTCCACCAGGACACTGAAGTCACGAGGTATCGGCCGGTAGGATCCCATTCCACGTCCGAGGCTGTGTAATGTTCAGCGATGTTCATCATGGTGCAGTCGGATGTATCAACGAATGCTAAGGCACCGTTCATGCTGCAGAAGGAAAGACAACGTGTGTACTCTCGTGTGCGCGCTCTCTTTTAAAGTGTGTGAGGCACCCAAAAATGCCTTTGAGCCCTGTTTTGAATGGCCGGGAAGAAGGAAGAGGAGGGGGGGAGGGGGAGGAGGAGAAGGAGGAGGGGGGCGGGATTGGATTTATACCCCGCCCTTCACTGCCCAAGGGAGTCTGAGAACGGCTTACAAACTCCTTTCCCTCCCCCTCCCCACAACAGACACCCTGTGAGGTAGGTGGGGCTGAGAGAGCTCTGACAGTAACTGCTCTTTTTCAAGAACAGCTCTTGTCAGAACTATGGCTTGCCAAAGGTCATCCAGCCAGGTGCAAGTGGAGGAGTGGGGAATCAAACCCGGTTCTCCCAGATTAGAGCCCGCGCACTTAACCACCACACCAAACTGGTTTTCATTTTCCATACTGGAGAGCTGTACTAAAGACGCAGATTTTCTGATTTTTCAGAGAAAGCATCTGAAACCCTAGAGTGGAATCTGGTACCAAATTGAAGAGGAACAAAGTTTTCAGGGTATGAGCTCTCGAGAATCAAAGCTGCCTTCTGAAACCATCTGACATTCATTTATTTGCTATTAGGGAAAAGTTGCTTGTAAGGAATGGAAGACCAGCAGAGAAATTCAATTCTGCAACACTGCTTTAACAGTAGTGTCCTCTCTCACAGTACAGGCCAGTAATTATATTAAAGCGGCACAGGACTATTTGGTGAGCGGCTATAGCAGGCTCAGGCGGCGACCCATCTCATTGCTTCAAGTAGACCACAACTACACAAACATGATTAGTACCACTCACCAAGGGCTGATGAGAAAAACCTTTCCTCCCCACATCCTTAATATTTCTGGGTAAGACTGCCCTACCTCATAATGTATTTTTTTGAAAGAAACCAGATTTTCCAAAAAAACGTTTTTCTCTACAATGGCACTTTTATACAAATGACCATACAAACAGCAGAATATTCAAGATCCAAGCATTTGCGGCCCACATGCCTTCCCTGGAGATAACACTTACCTCCTGAGACCAGCCAACACCACAAACTGTCCTTGAGGACTCCAGAATATCGTGTTGGCTTGCTGCTTATCGAAGATTTCTGAAAACAAAACCCAAAGGAAATTAAAATGTGGAACAACTGAACTGTCTCCCTCCACACCTTTTCATTTTATGAAGTTAATTATTCTTCCTTAAATACAGCGATTCAATAGGCACCAGACATTCCACACACGCACACACACAGGGAATTTTAGAAGCCAGATATCGCATGGTTGAGATATATCATTGGAGAAGCCTTAGTATCCACACCAGGGCTGGCTCACCCGCTAGGCGAACTAAGCATTCGCCTTGAGCGTGGGCCGGCCCTTAGGGCGCCAAATTGGACCTCCCCCCGCCCCGCTCTTGGGGTCTGGGTGGCACCCTTCAGGTGGCACTGCTTGCGCCTGTCTGCGGGGAGGTGTGGAGAGGAGAGGCGGCCCTCCAAGAGGGAGTGGAAAGATTCTCAGGGTCCTCGATTGGGCCGCCGCACGTCTCTTCCTCCCGGGGCTGCGTCCCGGATCCAGCGCCTTGGATGGCTTCCCTTGGGGTCTCTTATTGCACACGGTGTTGGAGATGGTTTCTAGTCCCTCGTGTGAATGGGCCCCTGCAGGGGGAGGTGCGTTGAGTCATGCGTGAAAACACCCTGCTGGCCCCAGCGCTGGGTTGCTATCTGACCGCACCCTCCCCGCCGCCACCGGGACCGAGAGCTTCTCCCCTGCTGCACTGGTTGCGTGAGCTTTCGTTGTGGGCTGGGCCCAACCAAGGGCGAGGCTAGCTTGTGGCGCCTGGCGCCCCCCCTCCCCGATGTGTTTCTGGGAGATTTCCAGGCCCCACCGGGAGGTTGGCTCACATCTTTGGAAACCTGAATTCAGATAAACCTGAGTGGCCTTTGTATGGACAGAGCAGGGGAAGCAGATTCCAATACATGAACCAGGAGGCAAGAGACACAGGAACTATGCTCTGTGCAAAGTTGTTGTCGATGCAATGGCATGATTCACATTTTCTTTTTAGGCATCAGCGCGCACCATCACCATGGAATGGGTACTGACACTCATACACATGGCTCCTGGCTCTTAGTCCCTCATTCTACTGATGTTCCAACATGAATAAACAGCTTTAAAAATGGATTAGACAGATTCTTTCAATGGCTACCAGCCACGGTGGCTGAGGGGAACCTCCACATTCAGAGGCACTAAGCTTCTGAATCCCAAAGCCAGGAGGCAGTACCAGGGAAAGGCCTTGGCCTCTGTGCCCTGCTGTTGTCCCTCCAGAGGAACTGGTTGGCCACTGTGTGAGACAGGATGCTGGACTAGGTGGACCTCTGCAGGATCCAGCAGGGCTCTTCTTGTGTTCTTATCGGGGGAAGGCCTTGTTGTTGGCCCTTCAGAGGAACTGGTTGGTCACTGTGTGAGACAGGATGCTGGACAAGATGGACCCTCACTGGTCTGATCCAGCAGGGCTCTTCTTGTGTTCTTATGTTTTATCATGAGGGCAGTACATTTGAGGACTTAAACCGCAGCTGTGCCTGTGCGCACGCTGATGCTGAAGCGAAGCCACATGGCCAGCAGGCCCTCTGCTTCAAAACCAGCTCTGAGCCAAACCCACTTTCTCCGGATAGCTCCCCCTCTCGGCTGAAACCCACTTACTGATGAGCTCGATCTTCCCGTTGCTCTTTACGTGATAGAAGGAGCAGGATATTCGTGGCGTCTCTCCGTGCAGCACGGCAAACTTGCTTCCGTTCGGCTCCCAGGCGAAGGCTATGATACTTTCTGGAGGAAGGGGGAAAAGAAAACATGCGTCGGCACAGTGACATTGGCGGAAGAAAATCTGATGCTGCAACTTGGGACAGAGGTTTGAGCAGATCCTCACCCCAAGCCACGAGGGAATGCAACACCACCTACATATAAAATTTAACACTGACAGAAAGAAAAAACCTCAGCTGGTCCCGCCACAAGGTCCTGGATGGTGCTTCCTTCTGCTATTATACACTCTCTGCACTACTTCTAGTCACAAGAAACTCTTTCTATGACAGCTCTTTAATCCTTCTTGAACCATTTAAGAAGGAGGAGGAGGAGGAGGAGCTTGGATTTATACCCCGCCCTTCACTACCCGAAGGAGTCTCAGAGCGGCTTACAAACGCCTTTCCCTCCCCCTCCCCACAACTGACACCCTGTGAGGCAGATGGGGCTGAGAGAGCTCTGCCCTTTCAAGGACAGCTCTGACAGAACTATGGCTTGCCCAAGGTCATCCAGCAGCTGCAAGTGGAGGAGCGGGGAATCAAACCCGGCTCTCCCAGATTAGAGTCCGCGCACACAGCCACTACACTACGCTTCACTGCATTTAATATCCCTGAAAACAGCATGCGGCTCTAAAGCCAGCCTTGCTGCACCCATGTTACCAAAGACCGCTGGTCTGACGTTCTTTCGTTCTTTCTTTTTTTGTATATAAACTCTCCTAAAAAGGAGAGAATTTTATTGCTTTTCATATCAGAAAGGAGGGAGGGTATATAGAGGGGTAAAGAAAAGGTAGAGTGATGCTTTCATTAGTATATTAAACTGTTAGTAATAGTAAAAAAAAATTCTTCTTTGGATTCATTGTGTTGTCAATCGTCTTTCATCTTCTCGGTTATAAACAGTTGTTAGTAAAAATTAGTAGTGTCCCACTGTTTCGCTGTTAGTAAAAAAAACTTTTCAATCGCCTTGCGGACTGATTCTTCTATCCTCGGGCTGGTTTCTCCTCCGAAAAAAACCAGGAAGGGTCCTCCTCCTCCTTCTCTTCTCCAACTTGTTAACTTCTCTTCCGGGTCTTC
>NW_015173129.1:69565-79118 GCF_001447785.1 Gekko japonicus
GGGTGGGGGGAGAAACTCGCTTAGCTTCTTTTCATCTTAGTGATCGACAAAAACAAATCTTCATGACTTTCCATCAACGGGTGACACCACACTCCTCAACTTTCATTCTCCCCCCCCCTTTTCTCATTTAAAGTCTCTTTTTAAACGGGAGTCCGGGAATCCCTCCTCCTCTTTCGCTTGGGAGGGGGGGTAGAAACACGCTTTACTTCAGTTCATTGTACCGATCAACAACTTACAATTTCAGCCGTTCCTTTTCATTTCATTCGCATTTTCGCTTCATCACTCAGGTGGCGTCTGGCGGATCCGCTAAGCCCCGTGCGGGGCCGCGAACGCGGCGAGGTTCATTGGGGCATGAGGGGAACCTCAATTTCCGACCTTCCGGTCGAGAAAGAGGCTTTTCCCCTCGCGTGCCCCGAGTTGGAGCCCCTCTGGGGCTCGTCCGGGTCTCCGCTTGCGCGGATTCCCCCCTCGGCCGCAGGCGGCCGAAGACGCCCTCGGGAGCGCCCCGAGGTTGCGTCCGCCATTCGCGGAAGCCAAACCGGAAGCCGGTCTGACGTTCTTTCTGACAGAGATGTGACTTGGGGTGATGGCCCCGTTTACTAGAGAAGAATGCCCCCCAAAGCTCTTAAGAGCGCTGGGGAGCAGTGAGGGATTCCCCACGGGGAAAGATGGTGCTCCCCTAGACACAAGAAATCCCAACAGCCTCTGGGCTGGGCTGCATCTCTACCTGCTCCCTGGAGCAGGACTATTACACTGACGGCACTGAGTTACGGGGTGTAATCCACAGAGTCTGGGTCAGAAAGGCAGAATGTAAAGTAAGTCACTCGACAGCCAAATAGCCCGACAGCCTGAGTGGTGGAATGTGACAGGACTTGAGGGGCCGAGGTACAAATCCACACTCTGCAATGCAGGCTTTGGAACACAGACTGCTTTGGTTGCCTTGGGTGAAGAGCAGGGCATCTAATGGGTCCGTTTCCTCCCATATGTTCTTGCCCAGGAACTAAGATCCCAGGAAGAAGCCCTCTTAGCTGTCTCATTGGCCCAAAAACTCATTGGGGGGGGGGGAGTCTGACAAGAGGGCTTTCCAGTGGTAGCCCCAAGATTACAGAACGACCTCCCCCAGGGAGGTGTACCCGGCCCCCTCTGTCTTGCTCTTTAGAAGGCAGGTGAGGAAGGTTTGATGAGTGACAGCATTTTGATTAGTTTTGCCTGTTGTCAACCTCTGTCTCTAGTTTGCCATGATGTCCGGGGATGGGAAATTCCTTAGGGTGTGTGTGAGTGCTGGAGTGTGTGAACCTCAGGGTTGTAGAAGCAGTAACTCTTCCTCCAAGATACCTCCCTGAATGCCAGGGACAACCTTGAAGTCAAAACTTCAGGTTTGCTTCTACCAGGGCTAGGGCTTTCTCAGTGGCCCCATCTTGGTGGAATGAGCTCCCGGAGGAGATCAAGGCCCTGCGGGACCTTTTACAGTTCCGCAGGGCCTGCAAGACGGAGCTCTTCTGCCAAGCTTTCAGCTAGTGAGCCACCACCACTATAGTGCCCTGGCCCTTGATCTCTAACATCTAGCCTGTACTGCAGGAAGAGCTTGAGCAGATCGATTCTTAGAAGGTTGTCAGTTAACACTGCCATTCTCTGGAATGTGTGTGGGGGGAGATCCTCCTCTTCCCCTCTGCCTGATACACAAACAATGCCTCCTGTCTGAGTTGTTCTGCTTTTGCTTTCCCGACCTTGGAAGGCCCAGCTGCTCCTAACCTGCTGGGAACAAACAGCTCCTATTTTGCCCGCTCTCGTTTCTGCGCACGTGCACACAGTGCTTATTGGCTTCTGCTTGTAATGGGGGTGTTTTGAAACTAGTATAATTTAGGGTGCCCTGCTGCCTTGGGCCATTCCTGACAAAAGAAGTCCACGTGTCATAGTTATGAACTACCAAAAGAAGCCGTCTGGAATAACTATCTTCAGCACTTTATGAAACTGTTTTAATAGTGGAATTGTTTCTATAAGATTTTATGTTGTTTAACTGTATTTTATGCACTGATTGTGAGCCACCCCTGAGTCGGCATTGCGGGATATAAATGTGATTAATAAATAAAGCTGTGCTCTTCTCGCTTTCATAGACAAGGGAACCATATATTTCCAGGGGTCAGAAGTGCAAATTTAGGCAGGAGGTTGGCAATGTGTGATTGGTGCACTTTTGTTTGAACTGTCTATAACTATGGAATTTCCCGTGTGAACCTCAGTTCTGACACGGTACCGTTCCACCTGGACCATGCAGATATCTCAACAAATCACTGCCAAGGAGAGTACTGTTGAGAGTCTGTTGACCAGGGGTCTGACACCCATCACCAGTTTAAACCTTTGATTATTAACTTGTGGCTTGTTATGCATCTTCTTATTATTTACGTTGTAAGCCACCTTGAGTTCCTATAAGGCAGAAAGACAGCTGAGAAATGGTTTAAGGAAAAAAAGAATACTTGGCGACTTTGGGACAGACACACCTTCTTGTCCCACCCCGTGTCGGAAGGCTGTTATGAGGATAAAGGGGGCGATATTTGTCCCTCACCTTTCATTTCTACCACATCAACTGGAACTTGCTTCTCTCTCATGCGGAATATTTCAAAGTTGGTCACTACACCCTAAAAAAAAACAGGAGAGAGAAAAAAGAAAGGCAGTGTTGGGTCTTGGAAATGTTTTATAGGAAAGGCTGGCCTGCTGCAATGAGCAAGCCTGCAGAGCTAGGCAGGATCCTAAAATGTGTATCCATCATCTGGAGACATTGAGCCATCCAATTTTCTATTTAAATACAGAGCCAGCCAATGCTATTGAAGTCTCACAGGCAGAAAGCACCTCAAGCCCACTGATTTGGCTGGAAGCAGGTGAACTCTAAAGAACTCTGCCAGGTTCACTGGACACCCAAGGGCCAGGAATAGCAAAACAGAACCGGTTATGGCGAAGCTTCGATTCTGTACCTGTGTACCCTTGGGAGTCCTGTCTACTTTGACACAAAGGTAATCCCCATTCTTCTGCCAGTGTAGCTTGCAGTCCACCACGTTAAATAGGTTCCGAACTCTGATCTCCTGCCTGGAGGGCAGCTGCATCAATGTCACCCTCGCAGGAATGTCCTTGTCTTCAGGCACCCAGAAGGCTATGATGTTGCCACCAGGAGACCAGGAAAAGTCTCTGAGGGATGACGATAAAAACACACATAAGAATATAAGAAGACCCCTGCTGGATCAGAGCAGTGGTCCATCTAGTCCAGCATCCTGTCTCTCAGTGGCCTACCAGTTCCTCTGAAAAACCAACAACAGGGCATAGAGGCCGAGGCCTCCCCCTGAGAAGAACCTCAGAAGAGCCCTGCTGGGTCAGACCAGTGAGGGTCCATCTAGTCCAGCATCCTGTCTCTCAGTGGCCAACCAGTTCCTCTGAAAAACTAACAACAGGGCATAGAGGCAGGGGCCTTCCCCTGATAAGAACCTCAGAAGAGCCCTGCTGGATCAGGCCAGTGGTCCATCTTGTCCAGTGTCCTGTCTTGCACAAGGCACCCATTTCAGTGGCTAAGATGCATCACTTCAATGTTTTTTTTTAAAAAAGTTCAAAAAGCGAACACATATAGAAGAAGAGAGATTGGGTTCATACCCCGCCCTTCACTTGGAGTCTCAGAGCGGCTTACAATCTCCTTTCCCTTCCCCTCCCCACAACAGACACCCTGTGAGGTAGGTGGGGCTGAGAGAGCTCTGACAGAAACAACCCTTTCAAGGACAGTTCTGACAGAACTATAGCTTACCTGAGGTCACACCAGCAGCGGCAAGTGGAGGAGTGGGGAACCAAACCTGGTTCTCCCAGATTAGAGTCCGCACACTTAACCACTACACCAAACTGACTTTACTCATTTTTTCAGAGAAGAGAAAAGGGAGGGAAACGTTCATGGTGGCAACAGGGACAATGGTTTCCACATCTCAGCGAACATTAAGACCATGTGTCAAAAGGGATTCAGATATCAAGGGGAGAGAACAAGGCACACTCACTTGATCCCGCTGATTTTCAAACTCTTCTTGTCCAACAAGCCCATTGACTAAAGAGAGAAATACCATCACATTTATTTATCTATCATGTCACAAATAACTTAGCACACTTCAGAATCCCACCAATAACACACACTTATGGGTTACAAATTCAACTTATAATGATTTACAACTGTCTCTTGTTGAGTGGAAACTAACTCCACGCAACCTACAGTATTTCCTACAGGCGTGGGTATTCGCATGGATCACGCTAAGACTATGGCATGGACTTTGCTGCCACACGTCTGCAGGCCCGTACCTTTACAGCACTGGCCACCTTGTTTCTTGAGGAAGTTACAAAAATCCTGACACTGCCCAATAAGGAGGCCAATGGCAGCTTTCGAGTGGCATTACGAGATATGTGAAGGCCTGGGGGAAAACCGGGACAATTCGGGGGGGGGGGGGTGGTTCAAATATTTTCCAAATCATTTCTAAAAATATGTATGGTATCAGATTGATCTAATTTCTGTGCACTGAGGACAAGGACGTCCTAGGTTACAAACTGAACTCTCCAATGCAAGAACAAGATGCATTTCTTCCTTTAGGAGGTGCTATTGTCACAAGAAAAAGGTTTCAGTTTTGTTTTTGCATGTGGGTGGGTATTCTGTTTGTAATAATTGTTTGGATACACTATATTTTTAATATGTGATAATTTCATGCCAAGTAAAAATGTCCATGGTCATATTTTATGTTCCTAAAGTAACAGAATGACTTTCAATCTGGAAAAGAAAAAAAAAGTGCTAATGTAGCATTTTTTTCAATTTTTCCAAAAATTTCAGTTTCTTCCCGAAAACCCCTGGGGAAAAAACGTTTTTTCCCCCCGAACGTCAAAATTTCCAGAAATTTTACATCTCTAGGCATTACTGAGAGGTAATTTTTAATTTAATTTTATTTTTTTACCGTCAAGTTGCGGCTGACTTATGATGACCCCCCGTGGGGGTTTCAAAGCAAGAGGCGTTCAGAAGTGGTTTGCCTCTGCATCACACTCCTGGACTCCCTCGGTGGTCTCCCATCCAAGTTCTAACCAGGGCTGACCCAGCTTAGCTTCCGAAATCTAACAAGATCAGGCTAACCTCAGCCATCCAGGTGAGGGCATGGAGGAGGGGTCCTGACCACTAATACGGGGAATGGAGAACCCGAGAACAAGGCAAAATGGTTACGTTCTCTCAGCTTAGGGAGGGAACTACGTCAGGCATCTGTACCGCCAACAGGGGTACTTGAAGGAGAGAAGACACGGGTGAGTGTGGGGGTGCTTGAACTTCTTCTTCATAACCCCCACCCCCACTACTTTTATCCACACCAAGCCCCCAAGGCAGGCAAGAACGGTGAAAAACTATGAGCGGAGCAGAGGGAAGGGCACATGGGGTGGAGTGGAGCAGAGGGCACATGGCCACCACCGCCACCACCCCATCCATTCCTCCATGAGCATGGGTCCATGACTTGTGGTTAACCCACAAAACCCTGCCTTCCCCCCCCCCCCCCATTACTCTGCTTTTTGGCACCTCTGGATAGCGAGGCCCAGCATTTCACAGAGCCTTACTGAGATACATCAGTAAAGAAGACTTACGGGTGTTTCGTAGATGCTAAGCGTATCGGATGTCATTCGAGCAAAGAATTTCCCATCGTGACTCCACCTGAGCAAGTAAGAATTTTGAGAAATCAGGTCCTTTGCTTCCCCATCCTACAACCGAGACCCTCACAACCTGCTCCCGTCGTCCTGACTTACTTAAAAATGGGCCAGTGGGCTGAGCTTTCGCAGTGGAATCCTCGTTTCTTCTGTCCAGTGAGGGTGTCCCATATAATGATGGCTTGAGGATCGTCCTGTGTGTCCATCAGAGGACTGAAGGTCACCAGGTATCTTCATAAAAAAAAAAACCAGATGAAAATCACATGGCTGCAGATTAGCTGTGCTTTTATTTCAAGTGATAAATGACAGATCGAAATAACAGATACAAGATTTTATCTTTTTGCGGCCTGCATTCCCAGGAGGATGCCTGGTTTTGGTGGAAAGTGTGGTCAAGTCGCAGCTGACTGATGACAACTCCCTCAAGGAGACAAACAGAGGTGGTTTGTCATTGCCTGCCTCTGCATGGCAACCCCAGACTTCCTTGCTGGTCTCCCACCCATGTACTAACTACGGCCAACACTGCTTCGCTTCCGAGACTGAGCTAGCATGGGGCTGTCCAGGCCTACGTGGCCAAAAATAGTTGTTTCGAATTGCAAGGTTCTGTTAAACTGCATTGTTTTGGGACATCTTTGTGGGCTACCTAGAATCACGTGGATGCTCTAAGCGTATTGAGCTGACAGGTCCAAACTGCAGACTTGCATGTCTGACCACACAGATGCAGCCTGCGGCTTTAAAAACAAGCAAAAATATTTGGTAACAGAAGTCCACAGGAGATTATTTTCAGTGAGTCAAAGAGATATTCTTGTCCCCACAGTGTAACTCTGCTGCTTCAGACCACCCTCAGCTTGGCCTGAGTAACAAACGAAACTGACGACACGCTATCCCGTTTCAGAATAGCTGCTTACAACAGCCCAGGGCGGTAGTCCCGAATGCAACTCAGAAAACAGGCAACAAAAATGACAGAAGAGAGGAAGCAGCGCTGAAAGCCGTGACCAGCCCCTGCTTTAAGAGGACTCCAGTATCAATATCGAATAGAGAAGGAGAATATTGGAGAAGGAGAATATTCTGGCTTTACTTCCTTAGCAAATCAAACTCATCAGGAGGTACACTAAACACATCCTACAGACTACAGGGCAGGATTCAGCATCAAGAGCCTAGCTATAAGCCTATCTTTCTCCCAAAGGTGAGACCCCCAATGAGGGCAATTTGTCCAACAAAGACCATCAAATCATGAAATGAAGAGCGCAAACAATAAAAACACACAGCCAAGAAATAGCGGCCACACAAATACCAAAAAAAGAGGAAGAGATTGGATTTATACCCTGCCCTTCACTACCCAAAAGGGTCTCAGAGCGGCTTTCAAACTTCTTTCCCTTCCCCTCCCCACAACAGACACCCTGTGAGGTAGGTGGGGCTGAGAGAGCTCTGACAGAAACTGCTCTTTTTCAAGAACAGCTCTTATTAGAACTACAGCTTGCCCAAGGTCATCCAGCCAGGTGCAAGTGGAGGAGTGGGGAATCAAACCCGGTTCTCCCAGATTAGAGCCCGCGTACTTAACCACTACACCAAACTGGCAACATATTTGCTGATTTACAGCCCTGGATTTAGACATCCCATTTTCAAACTGGCCCTGCTTCCTCTGAGACTGATACAGGAGAAGGGCAGGGTCACGAGGCTGCAAGCAAGGGCTTTGATACAGAGGCCTCGGGTATAAAACAAGGACCTTTCCCTCGGTCTCCTTCAGAGAGGGGTCCCAATGTTCTCCAACACCTCTTTATTTTAAAGACGCTCAAACACAGACACACACACACACAAACACGCAGACCTATGATTCATCGAAGGTGTTTCCTACACAACAAGAAGGCGGTGTTTGAAAACACAAAACACAATCCGCCATTCCATGTTCTGGCGATTACAACAAACTGAAAGTGCAGTATTTGGCAGAGGCCATGCGAATTCAAGGTCTCCCTCCTCTACCATTGGGCTGAAAACTTGCACAGGTTTAACTGAGCGGAAAGTGGTTACAGCTTCAAGCGGCAAACAAAGCTCGATATCCAAACTGAGAAAATGTCAAAGACAACACGTGGCGGGCGCCTGCCTACGGAAGAATCATTTCAATCCAGTTTCCGAGGAGAGTACCTTTCACAAGGCGAGAAGTCGATGAGCTGGACCCCCTGATGGCCGAACTTCTGGATCTGCTTGAAATTCTCTCCGCCCCACAGAGCAATGCCCTTCTGATGGAATGTAGCCAGGTAGGTACCCCTCGGAGACCAGCGTACGTAGGTTTCTGTCCATCGCTAGATGGGTGGGATGGGAAGAACACGCGTTACATCTCAGACTGGATCTCATCTCATTTACTGTGCTTTGCTAAGTGAAAGACATCATTTGGAAAACTCCGCATGGGTCGTCGACATCTTAAAACATCCATTAACTGCAAGGAGCCCTGTACTGGACAGCCTGATCTCATCATATCTCAGAAGCTAGGCAGGGTCGGCATTGATTGGTATTTCAGTGGGAGACCACCACAAAAATACCGGGGCTGTGACGCAGAGGCAGGCAAGGGCAAACCACCTCTGAGCATCTCTTGCCTTGAAAACCCCACCGGGTTGTCCTAAGTTGGTTGTGACTCAACAGCAAAAAACACTAAAGTCAACAACAACAAAAAACTGTGAGGAAGCCCAATATCTAGCTTATTAATGGCTGTGAACTACAGAATAGCCTTGTCAAAGAGACCTCTCACTTTTTAACTTGCTTTCTGGCATCTAATGAACCTCCAAACCTTGAAGCCTCGATTTTAAATATTGCACTACTCATTCTTATATCTCTATTATTATTTAGCAGTTGGTTTTGAAAGCTGATTAGCACAAAGGCGAAGGTTTCCCTTGCTCGAAAGCTAGTCGAATCTGACTCTAGGGCGCGGTGCTCATCTCCGTTTCCAAGCCGAAGAGCCAGTGCTGTCCGAAGACTTCTCTGTGGTCATGTGGCTGGCATGACTAAGTGCCGAGGCGCACGGAACACTGTTACTTCCCTACCAAAGCAGTACCTGTTTATCTACTTGCAATTTCTTGCTTTTCGATCTGTTAGGTTGGCAGGAGCTGGGGCCAGAGACGGGAGTTCACTCCGTCACGTGGCACTTGGGTCTCAAACTGCTGGACTACAGACCTTCCGGTCTTCAGCTCAGTGTCTTAACCTCTAAGCCACCGCAGCCCCAATTAGCACAAAAGTAGGATGTAAATAGAGATAATTTTTTAAAAAAATCATTTGTTGGTAGACATGAGCCGAGGGACTCTAAACCACAGATTTGCTCCAATTATACATGTGGCAGTTTCCGTAACTAACGGCGCAATCCTCAGCAGAGTTACACCTGTCAAGTGACTTCAAACAGACTTAGAAGGGCATAACTCCGCTTAGGACTGCATTCTAAATCCTTTCCCTCACATGCTGAAGAATTAAGTCCCCTGAAATGTATACTTGTGACACTCCATGGATTTGTCCTGAACACGTGAAACATTTTCACTAGCAGAACTGCTGCACCCTGATGACGTTTGTCAAGGTATTCTTGACAGCTGCACCAAATCACATACCAAGCCACCTGAATATTTTAAATCAAATCACAGATTGGATTTCTTTGCTTTTCCAGTCATTGAGCACAAGACTGTGCTGTGTGTGCAGAAAACCGCAAGAGACACTCACAGGTCTTTCTTCTATTGCCACCGGCTCCTTGACGTCATTCCAGTAAATACAGGTTCTGTCTCCTGATTCAAAGATCACGCTGTACTGATCCCTACAGTCTGGGTCCTCCAACCAGTAGCGCAAATTTCCCTGTGGGGGTGGGGAATCGAAAGAAAGGATGGAGAAAAGACCAAGA
>NW_015173129.1:79173-127515 GCF_001447785.1 Gekko japonicus
CCCTCTCCGTATCTCCAAGACTGGCTATGGCAAAATGCAAACATCGAGACCTCTGAGATCTTGCACTTTTAGCTCATGGCAGTGAATGCCTGACATCTGACGCAAGATGACATCCCGCTCGCAAACACTGACAGTCCCAGGTGAGTTTTGCGAAATGTCTAAGATAGAGGTGTCGAACTCATTTGTTATGAGGGCCGGATCTAACATAAATGTGACTTTGTCGGGCTGGGCCATGTGTGCCATAAAATGTAATGCCGGGCACCAGAGATACAAACTTTTTAAATGACAGCAACTGGTAAGCTCTGAGTTGGCGTGCCTTCACTGCAAGGCCCCGTGGGTGCTGCCTGGAGGGGGAGCAAACCCCTTCCCCAGCCCACTCCCACTGTTGTGAGTCTGAGCCCAAGGGAAAACATGCTAAGTAGCTGGGTATTGTGAGCTCCCCCCTGCCCCTGAGCCACCATGGATGGGGACTGGGAAGACATTGACCTAACCCCCCACCTGCAGAAGTAGGGGAGCGGTAGCCAAAGTCCGAGGTCCTGTGCATGGAAGGATCCAGGCCAAGTAAAGCCGGATAAGCCAGAGATGCCTGTGTGGCAGCGGCTGCCTCCGGCCAATGCTGCCAGGTGATCCATGGTGGGGCAATGCTGCGGGTTCAAGCAACCTGTGCCACACCCATGCAGCGGCTCCCAGCTTAAACAGTCAGAATGCCACTGAAGCAAAAGGGTTCTTGACTGCTGCAGACAAGGTTGTCCTGTGTGCTGAAGTCACAACCAAAGTGGCTCTGTCCACTACACCCCCCCCCCGAGCAGCCTCCTGTTCCCTCCCTCGCACCAGTTGCTTGCGGCCAAGGTAAGAGCCCTGGAAGGGCCAGTTCCAGCCCCCAGGCCTTATGTTTGACACCCCCCTGGTCTGAGAACTTCAAAGATACGCCAGAGAATGCCGTGACATCCACAACAAAGCCCTTCATGGCCTCGCCTCCTCTTATTGGCGAGACTGGCTCTCTCCCTATGCTCCGCCATGACAACTTCGCTCACGTCAGCAGCAGTGGATTCTGCAGGTGCTAACCTGCAAACGGGCAGAATCAACAACAGCCTGTACACGTGTGATTTCTCGAGGCAGATGACGCATACTGAGTCAGTACAGTCAAGAAAATGGGAAGTTCACTAACCGGCTGATTAGGATTTTAGAAGTCTGGAACCACCATGAAGAACTGAAGCATGCGGACTTTAAACAAACTACTTATTTGTTTGTTTGTTTAATTTGTAACCCACCCTCCCTGAGAAGCCAGGCTCAGGGCGGCTTACAGAATATATATGTGTTAAAACAGATAAAACACAAGATTTAAATAAAAACCACATCGTATAAGATCGTAAGCACTATTAAGCGTAAGTGCTAATAAACTATGGCGGCGTTCTCTCGGCATCCAGACAGTCAACTGCCACCACAGTCTGGGTTCTTGCCAGGCTGTTGGTTATTAAGTTTGTACTGATATTGGGGGGGCCGGGGCCACAGTATGGGGAGGCGGCACCCTAATCGAAAGCCTGGTGGAAGAGCTCCGTTGTACAGGCCCTGCGGAGCTACATAAAATCATCTGTCTGAGATTGTCAACGTGTACCAAGCCCTTCACACACTTGCTGCAAAGATACCTGGCTTTTAAATCTTCTGCATGTAGCCGTGTTTCACTGTTTGTACCTTTCGCCCGGGTTTCTGAGTTTCTAACCACAAAAGCAACAAACTTCAAGCAAACAAATGGACTTGTTAGAAAAGGAAGAACTGGGATGCTCAGAAACATTAGCAACGACCCATGGGGGTCACTCACAGCCCGTGTGTCATACATTACGAACCGCAGACATCCTATGGGAACATACCTTCAAATAAAACACAGACCCTTCTTTGTCCTACTTTGTCCTACACAAGACAAGACCCCCGCCCCAAGCCACAAACATAGCATGAATGCTCAGAATTGCCTCTCAGTAGACACAGTGGTGACTCTGTGGCAAGCCTTACACACCACGAACACACTTTCCAAGACTCACCAGATCCTTAAATGGCTGTTTCTCGGGGATTTCCCAGTCATCGCTGATGTTCATGTACCTACAAGAGTGGATAATTCAGTTACACAGACTGGTATTTGAATAGCCACGGGGATGGGGTCCTGGCAGAAAGCGATGACGAGCCTACTCACTTGTCGAAGTCAGTGAAGAGGTTGACCCTGAAGGTGTGCTGTTTGTCCAGCTTGTAGCCGTCAGCATTTTTCACAGCATCCAGAGCGTGAGTGGGAGACATATATTCCAGGAAAATATACCTGCCACAAACAGAGGCCATCAAGCACTGAACACCGTTCAAGATTGTGTTACCCGGACAAGGTGATGGATGAAACAAAGGGCCAAGCGCTAATGCTGTGAACTGAAAATGCGGTGGCTGGAGTTTGCCCCCACCCGAACTCCACTGCAATCTCTCCTTGTTCCCATCATCTTCAGCACCCCCCCCCCCAAAGCTAGAAAGAAAATGCAAATCTTAAGAACGGAGAGACACTTGGGGGGTGGACCACAGAGCGGCTCAGGACACAGGGCTGTAAAGAGGCACCAAGAGATTATGGCAGGCACCACTGGAAATACATCTCTGGTGGTGGAAAGTGCCATGAATTCAAAGTTGTCTTAAGGTAACCCTCAGTTTTTCAAGGCAAGAGATTAAAAGATGCAGTTTGCCATTGCCTGCCTCTTTACAGCAACTCCAGGCTTCCTTGGTGGTCTCCTCTCCACGTACGGAACCGGGCCGACCCTGCTTAGCTTCTGAGATCTGGAGAGATCGGGTTAGCCTGGGCTATCCAGGTCAGGCTGGAATACATCTCTACACATAGGAAAAGCAGGCAGTCGTTCAACCAGCGTGGCACCCAAGAACAAGACAGCTCTTCAGAAACAAAACTGAATTTCCAACCATTTGCCACACAAAGAACGTATCTCGCCTTCTGTGCAAGCCAGGGGCACTCTTAAGAAGAGGAATGGAGGGACGGCATGGGAGAAATCAGCTTTGAAATGCCAGAGTGAAGAACAGAACCTGACAGGCCTTTTAACATACAACACGTGGGAAGATGGGAAAATCAGGCAAACTCTGCAGCTGTCTGCCTAATAACAGGAGCCAAGTTGAGCTTATTCTTCTGGCTCTTGCCAGGAGGGAGGGGGTCTAGTTTCAAACCAGCTCTTAAGTCTTCTGGTTTAGACACCTACAACCTCCATTGGGGGGGGGGATCTCAGTTTAGAAGCAGAATCTACCCTTATACAGAATGTCCCTTTCCTAGGCTTATGATCTAATTAAACTGTTTTTTCCCACTCGACTCCCACAGTCTTTTGTAGCGGATGCCAAGAATGCAAGACCAGCAGGCTTCGTAATGGTCAGTCGGTCTACAGATTTTATGTCGGCAACTTAATTCTTCCAGTGACCGAAATTTTACAGTGTCGGAACATTTCCCAGCAAAAGCCCCAAATTTCGTTTTTCACCCTCATGTACCCACCCTTTCGTCTGCCCATCAGATTCTGGGTAAAATTCATTGGTGATTTTCCCAAACTTGGAGAAAATCTTATGGATAACGTTCTTCAGTTTCTCGAGACGGTCCGGCCCGACCTGGGGGACATTATCCACGACGATCACGGAATCGATCCCATCTGCCTCCTGTGGACGCTCTTGCAGGATGTCTTCAAGTAACTCTGTGAAAAACAGAGACAAAAGAAATTGGCACACAGAGTTTTGGGAAGGGCAGCCATTCATGAAACGACAGCTGAGGGGTGATATAATCGAGGTTTACAAGATTATGCATGGGATAGAGCAAGTAGAGAAAGAAGTACTGTTCTCCCTTTCTCACAATACAAGAACTCGTGGGCACTCAATGAAATTGCTGAGCAGTCAGGTTAGAACGGATAAAAGGAAGTACTTCTTCACCCAAAGAGTGATTAATACATGGAATTCACTGACACAGGAGGAGGTGGCGGCTACAAGCATGGACGGCTGCAAGAGAAAAATTAGATAAACATATAGAGCAGAGGTCCCTCAGTGGCTATAAGCCACAAGGGATAGATAGGAACTCTCAGTCTGGGGCAAGTGATGCTCTGTATTCTTGGTGCTTGGGAGGGGAGGCAAGAGTGGGAGGGCTTCTAGTGTCCCGGCCCCACTGCTGGACCTCCTGGTGGCACCTGGTATTTTTGGCCACTGTGTGACAGTGTTGGACTGGATTGGCCATTGGTCTGATCCAACATTGGCTTCTCTTATCTTCTTATAACTATATTTCAACACAGAAATCAACCACCTGTATTAGACATCTTCTGATAATAAGCAGATGGACATGGAACTCAGCTTGCTACATCATCAGGATATACTGCATAAATACGGTGCAGACTGAATTTCTTACAGGACTTTCCCAAACGTCATACCCTAGTTTGCTGTGCATCCAGCTTGACTCCCTTGCTTCATTGAAAGTGGCTTCTGTGCGGGCACACATCCCTCCCTCCTTCCCCACTGTGGGAGTCTTCCGCGACAATAAGCGGCAGAGGAGAACTGAGGGGAGAGGGCTGGCTCCGCCCAGGTCAGGTGGTGTTTTGGGCGGGAAACCGCCTCCTCGTTGGAGCCTAGCCCTCTCGGGTTGAAAATTCTAAAAAGAAGCTCGCTAGCTCCTCCCGGTGGTCGGCCTGCCTACTGCAGTCCCATGTGTGCCCGCACAGAAGCCACTTTCAATGAACAACGGTTACAGGTAAGCAACCACCGTTTTTGCTGTGCATCCAGCTTGACTCCCTTGCTGATTTCTGTAGACGATGTACAGAATTCTGCTAGTGAATGAGTCCTGGGCCAAGTACCCTTCCCTGGTAATAGGTACCCTTGTGTGCCCGGCCATACACACATCCCTAGAGCACCCCGCCCTTCCCCAGCTGTTTCAAGGCATGACTGCATCAAGAGCCACTGCAGCAGAGTCAGTAGTTGCATTAGAACCTGAAAGATTAGGGCACACATTCTAATTCCGCTACAAGGATAACTTGTGGCCGATCATGCTCTCTGTCCAGCTAAACTCACAGGGGCTGTGGAGACAGAAAGGAGTGGAGAACTCTGCATGCTGCCCTAAGTTATGCTGGGATAGAAAATGGACAGACAGAACTGACACCCACCATGATGCTGAACTATTCTCCCCTCACGGCACTGGTATGGCAGTCATGCCATGGGATTTAATGATGACTCCGTAATGCTTTGCTATCCTCACGGATACCCACCACAGCCTTTTAAAAAAATCACACAGCACGCCCTCTGGGTTGAAGGCTTTGTACGCTGTAGCATTGTTATAATTAGTAGACATATAGTCATACCCAAGTACTCCAATTACAGCAGTATAACAAGTTTTCCCTGCCTTCAAAGACACATTTAGTTTAATCACACAGCGAACACAGACATCTGCATGTCTTCACCCACTAGATCTGTTAACTTCACTTGTCCTTGCAATAATAACATCCCTCTTTTGGATGACGATAGTTAAAGACACTGCTTAGAATCTCTGGATTGTTACAAGCACAAAATATTCCAAGACGTCATTTTGTACAAACATGCCTTGAAAGCTACATTTCACCAAGAAAATGTTTAATATCCAAGTACTCAGTTAATACTTAATCAGGCACTACAATATACCGCCACAACAGATTATGGCAGGGCTTGTCAAACACATTCCAGTTGGGGACAAACACACCAGACAGTCAAAAGCAGACATTATGTCTTCTAGCTGTATTTTGATTTACAAGCTTAATTTCAGAGACTTTAAAGTTGCTTCTAACCCCAGACAAAGTTTGGACGTGTCCCTTCTGAGCTAAAGGATCCATGTGTTCCCCTGCAGTTCATGCTGTTCTGTGCGCCAGAAGAAAACACTGGATAGGAGATCCTTAACTCCAAAATGTAGATAAATCTTTGATTTCAAGATGTAACGTCACAGGAGCATGACCAAGAGACTTATTCACACACTGTCAAAGGCCAATAAATATTAATGCAGTTAACTAGCCAGAGTCTGTATACGCTCACCCACCAAACCCCTTCTCACCACACATGTCCTCCTGTCTGTGTGCACTTAAGAGGCAGGAAGTTTTATCACTTATACTGGGGTATGGCGCAAATCTTGCATTTTTTTTTAAAGCTTCTCGAAACCCAAAGGGATGAATGACACCTTGGGGTAGGAATAATGCGTGTTAGCAGCATGTTCTTGCCTCAGGACTGGGAACACTTGTCTTTGGTGACTAGATTTACAGCCAGCTGGATATCACTGCAATCCAGCAAAATCACTATATAGTACCATATGTCAGATCAAGCAGAGCCTGAAAATGGCCCAAATTTCTTCATACTAAAAGCTTAATATATACCATCTCAACTTGTTTCCATTAAAAATTGAGACCCTGGGTGAGCTGTAAGATATCCTTGCTTTCCTGTAACGAAGACTACCTGAGCCATTTTGTTACACAAAAGCTGGATCCTTTGACTGCCACAATGGGAAGCTGTGCAACCTTATCATAAGCTAAAGCTGTTTAATTGCCAATAACTAATAAACATCATTCAAGATTGTCTTCTCAAGGAAGTCACTCAAAACTCTCACCCACAGAGATGGCAAAAATGCTTGGTCAAAGAAAAAGCACTTTAAGTTGATATAGCCGTGGGGTAAAACATGCTGTGCGTATTTCCCCCCAGACAGAACATTCTGCGGGATGCTAAACATATAGCACAAGCTTTGGAATTGTGAGAAGAAATGTTATAAGATCCTACTTCAGTAAGGCTAATCAATACTGGGGTTGGAACATTAGATAACTGAGGAGGCCTTAAGAACATCAGCCCTGCTGGATCAGACCAGTGGTCCATCTAGTCCAGCATCCTGTCTCGCACACGGTGGCCAACCAGTTCCTCTGGAGAACCAACAACAGGGCAGAGAGGCCGAGGCCTTCCCTTGAAAAGAACATCAGAAGAGCCCTGCTGGATCAGACCAGTGAGGGCCCATCTAGTCCAGCATCCTGTCTCCCACACAGTGGCCTACCAGTTCCTCTGGAGAACCAACAACAGGGCATAGAGGCCGAGGCATTCCCCTGGTAAGAACATCAGAAGAGCCCTGCTGGATCAGACCAGTGAGGGTCCATCTAGTCCAGCATCCTGTCTCGCACACAGTGGCCAACCAGTTCCTCTGGACGGCCAACAACGAAGCTTAGAGGCTGAGGCCTTCCCTTGATGTTGCCTCTGGACTCTGCGATTCAGAGATTTACCGCCTCTGAACACGGAGGTTCAAATAACCTCCCAGAACCTTTGGAATGATCTTGGGATGGTCAGTCTCGCAGCCAATTTTTGGCGTACATAAGAAAAGCCATGTTGGATCAGGCCAGTGGCCCATCCAGTCCAACACTCCGTGTCACACAATGTTCAAAACCCAGGTGCCATCTTCTAACCATGTAGGGATGGAATGCACACCCATCAAACCCAGGACTCCCAACCCAGCGACTGCGCATAGGTGGGGGATTCGGCCAGCATGCTTATGCTCCCCATCCGCATGGACTCAGCGTGTGTTTAGGTAGTGCAGAGAGGGTGGCTGAGCAGGACCCTTGGCCTGTCAAAGACAGCAGTGTCTACTTAGACTGACAGAGGCTCTCCAGGGTCCCAAGCAGAAAGCTTCCACGTCTCCTATTGCCTGACCGTTCAAACTGCAGATCTGGGATCTTCTATGTCCCAAGCAAATGCTTAACCAGTGAACCACAGCCACTCCTCTAATGCAACCCCACACCTTTGCATTGGGCAACCCTGTGTGATGTGCTGCAGCAGATAACATGTCACACTAAGATCAGGAGTCACATCCCCCTCTCCCCCATGAAACTTCCTTGCATGACTTTGGGGGATCAGCCGCTCTTTTGCGCTGTCTCTCTCTCTGCCTGGCCTGGCTCACCGGGGATCAGATCTTTCTGACTTTGGGTCAGCCACGCTCTCAGGCTGGCCTACATCACAGGGGTTTCACAAGAATAAAAGGCAGAAGACTCATGCATCTTACTGAGTGACTCTGGGTCAGCTACTCTCTCAGCCTGGCCCACCTCACAGGGTTATTGTTAAACTATGCTAGAGGAGAGACACATGAACCTTACTGAGAGTTTGGGTCTGCTGCTTTCTCAGCATGGTCAACCTCAAAGGGTTGTTAAAATATACTAGAGGAGAGACCTCTGAACCTTACTCAGAGTTTCAGCCTTGCCTAACTGACCAAGCTGTCTTAAAAAAGGAGAGAAGAGACTCATGAACCTTACTGGCTTTGGGTCAGCCATGCTCTCAGCCTGGCCTGCTTCACAAGACTGTCATGAGGGGGAAAAAAGAATTGAGATCCATGAACCTTACTGGCTTTGGGACCACCAATCCCTCATTCCAACCTAACTCAAAGGGGTGTCACAAGAACAAAAGAGAGGAGTCCCAAGAGCCTTACTAAGAGCCACTCATCTTTACTGAGGGATTTCAGGTCAGCTCCTCTCTCTCCTGCTTGCCCTGGTCTTCCTCACAGGGTTGTTGTGAAAGTAAGCTGGAAGAAAGAACCACAAACCTTACGGAGTGACTTCGGGTCAGTTGCTCTTTCAGACCCAGCCTATCTCACAGGACTGTCATGAGAACAAAAGACAGGAGACCTGTGACCCTTACCGAATGACTTCGAGTCAGTCCCTCCCCCCCTCTCCGTCCGGCCTACCTCACAGGGTTCCTTGTGAAAGTAAGCTGGGGGAAAGAACCGCAAACCTTACAGAGTGACTTTGGGTCACTCACTCAGACTGCTGTGAGAACAAAAGAGACCCACAAACCTTACTCCCTCCCAGCTTGGCCTGCCTGATAGCATCATGGTGAAAGTCAGCTGGAGGAAAGAACTACAAACATTAGGGGGTGACTTCCGGTCACTTACTCTTTCAAACCTGCCCTACCTCACAAGCCTGTCACAAAAACAGAAAAGAGACCCATGAACTTTTCTGAATGACTTCGAGCCAGCCCCTCCCAGCCCAGCCTACCTCAGAGGGTCATTGTGAAAGTCAGCTGGAGGAAAGAACCGCAAACCTTACAGAGTGACTTTGGGTAAGTCATCCTTTCAACCCTGGCCTACCTCACAGGACTGTCACGAGAACAAAGGAGAGGAGACCCACGAACCTTACTACCTCCTGGCCTGGTCTACCTGACAGGTCATCATGAAAGTCAGGTGGAGGAAAGAACTACAAACCTTACCGAGTCAGTCACCCTTCCAAACCTCGCAAGACTGTCACGAGCACAAAAGAGAAGACACCCACAAACTTTACTGAACGACTTTGAATCAGCCCCTCTCTCCCTCCCAGCCTGCCTCACAGGACCGTTGTGAAAATAAGCTAGACTGACTTTGGGTCAGCCACCCTTCCAAACCTGGTCTACCTCGCAGGGTCGTCACAGGAACAAAGGATAGGAGAATCCAGCCACTCACCTTTCTGAATGGCTTCGAACCAGCCCCTCTCCCTCCCAGCCTGGCCTACCTTTCAGGGTCCCAGTGAAACCAAAGCTAAACGGAAGACCCACGACCAGCGTTCCCTCTAAGCTGAATTAGTGTGAGCCAGTTCACAGTTTTTAGCCTCCTGTGCACACGTTTTTTCTACTTCACTCAGGAAGGATGGCTTCGGAGTAGTGTTCCCTCCAAACTGAGTTAGTGTTAGCCAGTTCACAGTTTTTTAGCCTCCATCTCACACATTTCTGTCTCAACTCAGGAAGGATGGCTCTAGAGCAGCGTCCCCTCTAAGCTGAGTTAGTGTGAGCTGGCTCACAGTTTTCTAGCCTCCGACTCACACATTTTTGCCTTAGCTCAGGAAGGAGGGCTCCAGAGCAGACTAATGCAGGAGCCAAAATCGCTCGCTCACACAACTTTAATGCCGATAGAATTTTTGCTCACAAGACTCTCCACAGCTTAGAGGGAGCACTGCCCACGACCCTCCCCGGGAGACTCCGGGCAAACCCCAACCCTAACCCTCTCCCACTACCGGCCTACCCCGCGGGGCCGTCGTTGACAACACCCCCCCCCAAGCAACCCCCACCTTCTTCGTCGATGTCGTCCTCGAAGCCTTCGGGGTCGCTGAAGGAGACGCCCTCGTCCTCCTCTTCCTCCTCCTCTTCCTTCCCCTCCCCGGAGGACTTCTCCTTCTCGGACCCCCCCTCGCCCTTCTCCTCCTCCTCCTCCTCTTCTTCTTCTTTGTCCTCCTCCTCCTCCTCTTCTTCTTCCTCCTCCTCCTCCTCTGCTGTCGCCTTCAGCCCGGGGCTGGGCGTCTTCTCGCGGGCCGGCGGCTCCTCCGCGGCCTCCTCGGGAGCAGGAGGCGGCAGCGGCGGCGGGGACGGGGAAGAGGAAGGCGGGGACGGGGCTGCTGCTGCTACCACCACCGCCGCCGCCTCCTCCTCCTCCTCCTGTTGCTGCCACCTCAGCAGCCAGGCAGCCCGTCTACATCAACAATGCTGCAGCTCTGCCAAGCGGGTCAGGTGTTGAGTCGCCCAGTGAGCTCTTCCTCAATCTTCCCTCTTCTGCCGCCAGTGCCCAGCCCCCAGCGCAAGTGCCTTTGCACGAGCCCTATGGCATGGCCTCTGCCTGCCCCCCACCAGATCCACGTTTGGCAGGCGCTTCCCCTACTACCGGGCCATGTGCGCGGGACTGCCGGCGGCCGGTCTCGCGAGAGGTCGCCGGTTTCCCCCAACTCTGGAAGGCGGGGTGGGGGGGATTTTTAATATATATATATAAATTAAAAAGGGAAGGACCTTATTCGACAGTGGTTGGGGTTGTGACGACTTCTGTGTGTTCTGTTGTTTGTTTTTTCCTCGCACGCTGTGGAGGGAGGGGGAAAGGGATCCGAGGTTTCTATGAGGAGACGGCTTCCCCTTCTGTGTTTTGTTTTGGTTGGATCCAAGATGGAGGGTGTGCACGGTTTTGAGTCAGCCCCGCCCTAAGGTTGGGAAGGGGCTGAACCATCTCAGAAGGGGGTGGAATAATTTTCTTTTTTTAAAAAAACTGGTAATGTTGTTTTCTTCATTTCTGTTGGTATCGCTTTTGTCCCGAGTTATGCTTTTAAAAGGTATCTAAGGTTTCTTGACCATCGCCTACGTTGGAACCCATTTCTTTCCCCCCCTCTCATTTGTAGACGGTTTGGTTGAGTCCAAGATGGAGGTCTGAGGGTTGGCTTCAACCCCGCCTAAAGAAGGGACCCAGCTGAACCATCTCAGAAGGGCTTTAAAAACAGAGTGGTCTTTTCCTTGATGTGTTAGTATTTTTAATGTGTCCCTCCATTAGTATATTTTGGTCTATTTAAATAGTAAAAATCGTGGTGATACACAGAGTCGTAGGAGGGGGTGTGATTTTAGTGACTCCCCTCGAATTAGTATAGTGGAATCACCCGGCCGGTTCGACGTGCTAACATCGTGGCCTGTACTAACTTGATCGAATGGGGGTAACCAGGGCGTTTCACATATTGGAACGCCTAACATCACTTGCGTAAAAAGCCCACCTGAACAATTAGCTCACCTAAATAAAACAACGATTACATCGATCCATAGCTTCCATCTTTTTTAAAAACAAAGCTCCCGGTTTTCTGTACTAATAGTACGGGCCGACAAGCCGGGCCACATCATCGCTTTACCGTTCACGTGACGCTTTATAAAGTCCCGGATGGAATAAGGAAAACGGCGCCGCCATGACACTAGAGGCAAAGGGGACCAAGAAGAAAAAAAGTCGCTTGCTTCTATTCCGTTCACTGCCGCAGCAGGACTCTGTTTTACCAGATGAAAGTTTACCTGATACGTAGTCCCTCCACCCTGTTTTGCAGCCAAAAGCTGCAAGCCAAAGAAACTCATAGGAATCAGGTTTGGTTAACAGTTTAAATTCCGTATAAATCATATCCTTTGCAGAGGCCCCCCGGCTGAACTGGGTTCAGATGCGAGGATCGCTTCCTGCTCTCCTTTCTGATGGCTCCATAAGGAGATTGACAGCAGAGATGCTGGTGGGGAAATGCTAAATGTGGTGTATTCAATGCAATGGAAAACTGTGTTTGAAATCACTAATTGAAACACCATGTAAAGCTTGTCCTGGGCAAGGATCCTAATCATTCAATACCTATTAGGGTTGCCAAATCAGTCTTCGCCGGGAGCGGAGGGCTCCCGGCCGGTGTCGGGTGAGTGCGTGCGTGCAAAGCGCGCACGCCGCGTGCACACCACCCAGAAATGACGTAGGCACGCTGGGGGCGGGGCCGCGGCCATACAGGGGGAAACCATAGAGTTTTCCCTTGTATGGCCGTGGCCCCGCCCCCAGCGTGCCCGGCGTGCTCACGTCACTTCCTAGGGACACGTACGCCGGGGGCGGGGTTCCCCCGGGGCCGATTCCGCCGCGGTGGAAATTGGGCCTCCAAAGCGGGGGTTTCCCCGCCCCCTGGCCCGATTTGGCATCCCTAATCCCTATTAGTAGCCCAGGAAGAGCCGACCAATCACCTACCATCCAGTTCCCTGAGCGGGAACTTCTGTGATTGGACTTTATCTTGACAATCCTATTGGTTGTAATGTACAGTAGGGCGTGGCTCTACATTAGCCTGGAGAGTTTAGAAGAAGCGCAGCTACAATGTAAAAGTTGTTCTGGTTATTCTGTTTATGGTTGTATTTTCGCGTATTGAATCGTTAGCTGAAATCACTCTCTGACTCTTTGTTAAGTAGCCGACTTAACACCAAATTTCTGCATGGCAGAGTTCCTTGGCGTTTCCTGTCCAGTGAACCATGATTAAGTACTTATCTGTGCTGCAAACCGGGGTGTTTTTTAAAAAAATTGTTCCTGCCATTTACAGTCCGCCTTTCTCACTTGGGCTCAAGGCAGGTTAAACTGAGCGAGTCAAAACATTCAATAAATGGCACAATATGATTATAAAACTAAAACCAGAAACGAAGCAAAACATAACGCCATGCATTACATGATGCAAAAATTGCAAGGTCCTGGTTTCAGTAAGCTAAGAGCACAGTAACATAGACCACAGTCCCTAATAGTTGATCTAAGTAACTTTGTGAATCATTTAGTACAATGCAACTCTGTTGCCTGCATGGGAAAGCCCTCCTGAACAATTCAGTTTTGCATCGTTTCTGGAAAGCCAGGAGGAGGAGGAGGTTGGGACTGATTCCATAAAAGCAGTTGTTCTGTCCTCAATCTCCTGTTTCCCCTGGTTGTATTGCTCAATTTTGTACTGCATTTTGACCCGCATCTCCCCATGATTTCTCCCACATCTTCTTGATTCTAAAAAATAGTGGGTAATTGAGCAGTTCAACTGGGGGAAACGGGAGACCAAGGGCGGAACAACTGCTTTTGCAGAATCGGTTTGTATTTATACCCTGCCCTTCACTTGAAGTCTCAGAGCAGCTTACAATCCTTTCCCGTCCCCACAACAGACACCCTGTGATACCTCAGTGGGGCTGAGAGAGCTCTTTCGAGAACTGCTCTTTCAAGAACAGCTCCGAAAGAACTTCTGACTGACCCAAAGCCGCACCAGCAGCTGCATGTAGAGGAGTGAGGAATCAAACCTGGTTCTCCCAGATTAGAGTCTGCGCTCCTAACCACTACATCAAACTGCTCCTAACCTGGCAGATTGTTCCATAATGTTGGGGCCACAATGGGCAGTTGTTGATTTTGCCCATCTGCAGGTTGCCACCTGTGGAAGGCCCTCCTAAGATGTGCAAAGCTGTCATGGCGGAGCACAGGGGGAGAGACGGTCTTGCAGATACGAGGGTCTAAGGTCATGAAGGGCTTTCTGTGTGACAGCCAGTACCTTAAACTGAGCCCAATAACTGATGGATAGTCAATGTAAAATGTATTTATTTATTTAAAATGGGAATAATATGCATGCTCCATCTACTTCCTGACAATAGCCAGGCTGTGGTGTTCTGCACCAACTGGAGTTTCCAAATTGATTCAGGTGGGTCGCTGTGTTGGCCTGAAGCAATAGAACAAAGTTTGAGTCCAACAAAGTTTAATTCTGGGTATAAGTTTTAGTGTGCGTGCACACTTCATCAGATACAGATGAAATGATTTTGAGGAGTTCTTGTGTCTGAAAATTTAATATCAGGGAATAGTAATCTGTGTGAAAAAGATGCTAACACTATTTTTTATTTTATTTTATTTAACTTTCAATTTATAGACCGCTCACCCCCTAAGGGCTCTGAGCGGTTTACATTGTACAATTATTAACTACATTACCTTACTAGGGCCACACACACCATGAGGGGAAGGGACTACCTATCAGGCACCCATGGCAGGGTCTTAGTTGTTGTTGTTTCTTACGGAGGTTCTTCAATCCGGGTGACGGCATCTTTGGCGCAGTTCTTCCCTTCGGTCACAGTGATTCCTTCCGGGTATGGACCCACAGCGTACGACGGCACGTGCTACTGCAGCCAACCTCTGTCCCAATTGGCTCCGGCCTGCCGTGTTGCCCCACCGCCGCGCTTTGCCGGTCCAATCTCCGCTCGAGCTGCTCACCTCGCCGCCGTTGCTATCGCTACCATGTTTCGCTGCCGCCGCCACTCCGCTCCTCAGCCGCCGCCATGCCACCATGAAGGGAAGGAAGGGTGCCCCCCCTGCTTTAAGAGCAGGTACCCATTCATCTACTCGCCCGTTCGGGCTTTCGAACCGGTGAGTGGGTGGGAGCTGGGACATGGACCAGGAGCTCACCCCGGCCACGGTGGGACTCGAACAGCCGAAGCTGTTCGGTCAGATGGAATGCAGGCTGTTCAGTAATAACTAATGTATTGATACAAATACAACCATATAAGCACAATCAAGTCCAATCTTAAAGGTGAAGATGTATGAAGAATAATTAGGCAGTAATTATGGAAGGGAGTGTGATGTAAAGCCTTGAGCTTTTTCTGAGATGTGTTGTTAATAATTGCCCATTTATGAGATGTGATTGCTGTAACTCACAAGAGTGTGTATGACCTATTTGAAGATATATTGTTTCAGTTACTGAGGAAGTTCTTTGAAACAGAGTTCTTAATATCCGGACTCTTCGTATATTATTCTTCATACATCTTCACCTTTAAGATTGGACTTGATTGTGCTTATATGGTTGTATTTGTATCAATAGTTTGGTTATCATTGAACTAGTGTCAGCATCTTTTTCACACAGATTACTATTCCCTTGTATACCTACACTGTGTGTTCCTCTTTGGTTGCTGAAAATTTCATATCAGCACCTGCGACAAAGCAGGATGGTTTTTAAATTGCCGTGAGATTCCTATTTAATCCCCCGCCGGGATGATTTATTCCAATAACCGTTGTATGATGCATACATATTTATAGCAGATGTCATTTTTACTTCCACAGACAGAAGGTATTTTGCAATCTTTTCCCCATGCATTTGCTGTTTTAGCCTGTGCACTCATTTATCTGCATTGTTTACTGTGTCACGTTTTATATGTATGCCGTGTTCAGACTACAGCTCCATTTCCAATTTCAGCATTTCCTAATCCTAGTTCTGCTGGGAGTCTCAGTGGAAAAAGGCAGTCTGTAAATTAAAAATGCTGCAAAACATTTTCTCAGTTTTAATGTTGCTTATGCCAGCAAAATTAGAACAGAAGTAACAAAGAGACCAAAAACACATCCAAAATGTTAATTCTCTCTGTGTGCGTCTCAACAGGGCCATTCTAAGAAGGGCCACATGGACTTCAGTTGACTTGGAAGGGTGTAACTGTGCTTAAGATGGCACTGTAACGCACATTGGAGCCTTGGTTTTTATTAATATCACGCCTCTGACAATGTATCACCAAAAGCAGAAAGATGGTTGTATGCTATATGAGTCACTGTCCGAGAATCCCCCACCTATTACAGATCAGTGATGCTTCTGATTCTTCTGGGTGTGTACTGTCTTTGTTTAGTGTGAAATAAGCTGCCCTTTGGGCTGAAGTAAATATCTAAATAAATACAATTTCATTTATTTGTTTATTTTATTTATAATTTCAATTTATATATTGCACTTCTCTGAATTCCCAGAGCTCAGAGAGATTAATAACATAATACTATACAGATTAATATCCAAAGGACATAGGTAAAGGTTTCCCTTGCTCAAAAGCCAGTCGAATCCGACTCTAGGGGTGCGGTGCTCATCTCCATTTCCAAGCTGAAGAGCCAGCGCTGTCCGAAGACATTTCTGTGGTCATGTGGCTGGCATGACTAGACACCAAGGTGCACGGAATGCTGTTACGTTCCCACCAAAGCGGTACCTATTTATCTCTTGCTATTCCTTGCTTTTGAACTGCTCCGTTGGCAGGATCTGGGACCAGAGACGGGAGCTCACTCAGCAGTTCAGCGTCTTAACCACTGAGCCACCACAGCCTATCCAAAGGACATAAGAATTGGTAAAAATATCAGATGGTGTCAAAAAACAAATGTACAGATTGCACCACTGTCTCACAATGAGCCAGAGAAGGTGAAGTGGAGGGGGTGGGGGCAGAAGGGAGTGCCAGGTGCCATGGTGCCCGTTGCTGTCCTCAACCAAAAGCCTGGCAGAACATCTCTGCTTTGCACGCCCTGCGGAACTGCACAAATTCCACCAGGTAGGAGCCAGGACTGAGAAAGCCCGAGCTCTGGTCAAGGACAGCTGGACGTCTTTGAGGCTAGGGACCACCAGTATTTTGTTCTCAGCAGAGCGTAAAGCTCTTCAGAGAATTGAATGTTCTCGGAAGCTAAGCAGGGCTGACCCTGGCCAGTAATTGGAAGGGAGACCTCCAAGGAATACCAGGGTTCAGGATGTGGAGGCAGGCTATGAAGCCACCTCTCTGAAAATGTCCAAACCCCACTAGGGGTCCCCAGAAGTCGCTATGACTTCCAGGCATGCAGACACATAAAGGTAACGATTCCCTTGCTCGAAAGCCAGTCAAATCCGACTCTAGGATTGCGGTGCTCATCTCTGTTTCAAAGCCGAAGAGCCAGCGCTGCCCGAAGACATTTCCGTGGTCATGTGGCTGGCATGACTAAACACCAAGGTGCACGGAACGCTGTTACCTTCCCACTGGAGTGGTACCTATTAATCTACTTGCAATTTCTTGCTTTCAAACTGCTAGGTTGGCAGGAGCTGGAACTACAGATGGGAGCTCACTCCGTCATGTGGCACTCGGGTCTCAAACTGCTGAACTACTGACCTTCCACAGCCTGCAGTTCAGCGTCTTAACCACTTGAGCCACCACAGCTCCTTATGCAAACACATACACACATACAAATACCCCCCTCCCACAGAAAAAGGAAATGATTGAATGTGAAGGTCAGTGGAAAACATCGTCAGCTGATGGGAACAACAGTGAACCATTTTTTTACATGTCTGAAATAAGTATGAACAGACATACGCCTCTTAAAAAACACGAGAGAACAAAAACACCAACCGTGTCCTCATTGGGATCCATTAACACTACCTGTAAGAAGAGAATGCTGAACTTTTCCGTTTGTCGGGAGACCAGCCAGGCCAGATGTTAGCTATCCAAGAACACTGCCCTAAATCTGTTTCAGGAATGTGCCTTGGCAGCTGGAAGCATTCCCTGCCGATATCTATCACCGAGACTATGTGTAAGCACGATAGAGCTGGAAGCAAATTTCGATTTATGGTTCCATTTTATTTCAGCCTTTGCAGAGAACTGGCCCATTCCTCTCTGTGGCGCTCACCTAAGAAGGGTTGTATTTCTTCTACTGCTGTTGCTTTTGCAGATTAAAATCTTATCAGCGTTCCAATAACGCAGATGCTATCTGGACATGCCTTACATTAATCTCTCTTCCCCAGGCTTCCGGTTTTGTCAGCGTCTGAGCTTGGTGCTCCACTCTAGGGTCTGATAACATTTTCACTCGTGTTGCTTTTCGGTTGCCCCTTGCGGACTTTTTGCTGATCTCTGCAGTTAATTTTATCGATATAGTTTAAATTATATTTTTGCTCTCATGGTACCCCATACTGGACCTTTTCTGTTGAAAGGTGGCTTACTGCAATCCATGAATGAAGTTTCGTGTCAGTCCAAAGCATCCACTCACAAGGTTAAAGTCTCCACTCTGACCTTACCTCTTTTTCCAGTTAATTTCCACGGGGGGGGGGGGGGATAATTTTGTGTACCTCCGCATTCAGTGTTGGGATTGTCATTGGAGAGCCAATGGTTAGAACGTCAGGCTAGGATTTGGGAGACACGGGTTTGAACCTCCCCCCTCTGCTATGGAAGACCTTATACCAATCACTTTCTCTCAACCTGACCTAGTTTGAAGGGTCATTGTGAAGGTAAAACAGAGGAGGGGAGAATGAAATAAGATGCTAGGAAACTCTCAGCTGGGAAGCTGTCTTCTCCTCTCTTTTTTTGCTTCAAGCGTCAGGCCGGATGAAGAGTTTTGTAGAACTCAAATGCTTGCACACTGCATTGTGTTATTTTGGTTGGATTTAACTAACGGCATTATATATGCTAAATACTGCAGTTAAAATCCATTTCAGCGACTGTCTGCAAGTGGATTTTACCATTTCACACCGTAAAATCCAGGCGCAAAGTGGATCGAAAGTGGATTGAAAGTGTGTTATTTAATGTGTGTATGAAAGTGCCAATGTGAACCAACATGGCTACCTCCGTCCTCTGTCTAAGATTGTGTACTTATCAAGGTAACTTGAGGGCAGCAGGACACAACATTGTGTAGGTGGTTCTCACAACTCAGCAACCATCTGGTGACGCAAACAAGAGCACCATGGGAATTTGGCAAGATTTTAATTCTTCAGATTAGGATTATAGAAGTACTGAGTCAGGAGGTGAATGGGAACTGAAGTCAATGAATTTAGGGAATTGCAGTTTAAAAAGTAAAAGAATCTAGTTAGTAGAACAAACTAGGGTAGCAGAACACACTAGTAGAATACCCTAGGCTAGCCCAGTCTTGCCAGATCTCAGAAGCTAAGCAGGGTCAGCCCTGGCTAGTATTTGGATGGGAGACCTCCAAGGAATACCAGGGGCGTGACACAGTGGCAGGCATTGGCAAACTGCCTCTGAAACATCTCTTTACCTTAAAAACAAGTCTAGCTCACCACCTAGCGGTGCATAATGCTGAAAGAGCTAGAACTTGCAGCTGTCAGACAATCATAGGATCTCCTGGCTATACTGCATAGAGATGTGAAGGCCCGGAAAAAACCCAGAAAAACGTGGAAAAAATCCGTTTTTTCCCCGTTTTTTCCCTGAAGCCTTTTTGTTTTTTTCCGAAAAATTGGAAAAATTGAAAAAAGAAAAGAAAAAAAATTGATTATGGAACGTTTTATTTTAACATGATGAATAAAATATTTTAAGACCAGGTGTTCAAATATTTTCCAAATCATTTCTAATATATATATATATATATGGTATCCGATTGATGTAATTTCTGTGCACTGAGTACAAGCAAGTCCTAGGTTACAAACTGAACTCTCCAATGCAACAACAAGATGCATTTCTTCCTTTGGGAGGTGCTATTGTCACAAGAAAAGAAAAAGGTTTCAGTTTTGTTTTTGCATGTGCGTGGGTATTCTGTTTGTAATAATTCTTTGGATACACTATATTTTTAATATGCTAGTTGTGATAATTTCATTCCAAGGAGAAATGTCCATAGTCATATTTTATGTTCCCAAAGTAACAGAATGACCTTCAATCTGAAAAAGAAAAAATAAGTGCTAATGTAGCATTTTTTTTTCAATTTTTCCGAAAACTTCCGTTTTCCCCCCAAAAAACCCGGGAAAAAACCGGGTTTTTTTCCGAGCTTCGAAATTTCCGGAAATTTTACATCTCTAATATTGCACACACTGCCATATGATAATAATTATTAATTATACTAGGGTATGGGTCTCCCCAGGGACCAGTTCTCACAAATGGCAAATGAGGTGATGAACTTGGGTCTGCCACTTCAGATCACAGATGTGGAGATGGGGAGGCTCTTAGTATTCCCTCTATATCCAACTCCCTGCATGCAGAAAGCTAGCATGACAGGGGGACAAAATTAGGCTAAAATGGGTTCTCCTTGGCAGGGAGTTTCCTACATGTAAGGAATTCTTGTGGGCAAAGGAGATTTTAGCCAGGTCCACCTGTGTTCAAGAAACCACTCTGCATGTGTTCTGGGGCACTGTCCTTGTTCCTTGGCCTTGCGTAACTGACACTCAGGACCTATCCCGAGTTCTTTATTCATTATTCTTACTTCATTTTTATACCCCACCTTTCTCCCCAAGGGGGACCCAAAGTAGCTCACAGTGATCTTCCATTTTATCCTCACAGCAACCCTGCGAGGTAGGTTAGGCCGAGACAGTGTGACTGCAGAGGTCACTGGACGACCATCCATAGCACAGGTGGAGGAATTTGAACCTGGGTCTCCCAGATTCAGCTAGAGTGTTCTCTGTTCGCTGTCAATAAACCCGCTCACGCGGACTTCCGGTTTTGGCGGAGCGAATGGCGGACGAACTCTTGGGGGGCTCCCAGAGTCGTCTTGCCCACGCGCGGCCAGGGGGGGATCCGCACAAGCAGAGACCCTAAGGAGCCTTAGTTAAAGGCTCCGAAGCCGGGGCACATCGGGGTAGAGCCTCTTTACCGGCCATAACTGGCTGGAAATTGAGGCTCTCCCCAAGCCCCTATGGACCCTGCCGCAGCAGTGCCCTGAAAGGGGACTAGCAACGCCGCCAGGACTTCGCAGATCGAGCGATAAGATAGACAAACATCGGCAGCAACTGTGAGTTGGCGATCGAAACGAAAGTAGCGTTTTAAGCGCACACACCCCCCTGCTAATCGGAAGGGAAGCGGGTGGAAAGCCCTGTTAACAGAAAGAGACTGTTTTAACAAGAAAAAGAGGGGGGGGAGGTGAAAGTGTGAAAAGCAAGTTACCTTTTGGGAGATTGTTGATAGAGAAGGAAAAAAGAGCCCACTTAAAGGTGTGCGGAACGAAATTTTAAAAAGTAAACATTTGAACAAAGATGTCGGGGCAGAAAAAGTTGCCGGAGAAATTGGTGAAGAAGGCAGGAGGGACTTCCGGCACTAACCCCCGCCCTCTGGAGTCAGCTGTCAATCAGCAAGACAGTGAGCTTCTGCGCCCTCTGCTGGAGCAAATGCAAAAAATAAGTCAAACGTTGTCAGGTATGGAAAGCGACCTTGGCAACCAGCAGAAACAATTGACAAGCATGGAAAGCGTGCTCAGCAACCAGCAGAAGCAAATGACTGAAACAGCAAAGAATATGGAGGAAATTGCAAAGAAATGTCTGGTATCAACGGAAGATATGCAAAAAATTAAGAAAAAGGTCAATAAAATGGAAAAACATCAAGAACAACAAGATAAAGTATTATTGATGTTACAAATGGAAAAATCAAATTTAACTCTCCGATTTCAAGGCATCAAGGAAACGGAAAAGGAAGACCTCAGAAGTATCTTGGCAGATGCTTTGGCACCACTGACTGGCATTGAAGCGAATAAATTAAGTGAAGAGATGGATATGGCCTACAGAGCCTATTCCAACTTTACAAAGAAAAACAATTTGCCGGCGGAAGTGGTAGTCAAGTTCACTAAACAGCGGACAAGAGACCAGATTCTGAGAGCGACATCAACATCGCCGTTGGAAATTGGAGAGCAGAAAATAAGGATTTTAAAAGATGTTCCATTTGAAATCAGAATGAAGCGGAAAGCGTACAAAGGACTGACCTTATTCTTACAAAACCATCAAATTAATTACAGGTGGTTGATTCCAGAAGGACTAACTTTCAAATTTCAAGATAAAAGAGAAAGGATTGACTCCATGTTCAGAGCACAGGACTTTTTGAAAAGACACACTAGCACGGAAGAAGAAGCAGAACTCGCTAAATGGGAAGAACTGAGTAGCAGTGATGACAGCGACTTGGGAGACGGGGACAAAGGCTCGGAAGACAAAGGAACAGGAAAGAGGCGGTCATATAATCTGAGAGATGTGAAAGGAAGACACCCCCAAAAATGAAGATTTGTTCGTGAAGCACATTAAGAGACTTATCAACACTAACCCAAAAGGACAATACTAACATAATTAACAATTTTATTTTTGACAGGTGAAGACGAAGGATGATCGGTCAACCACGGAAGAAGCCAAAATACTGTAATTTACTACTAACTGATTAACTTACCAAAAAATAACATCACTCACTCTTTTTATTTTTCCCGCTGTATACCCTCCCTTTTTCTTAAAACTAAAAGCAATAAAATTCTCTCCTTTTTAGGAGAGTTCAATTAAAAAATAATAATAAACCCGCTCACGCTTTGCACATGATGCGTTCTTCCACACCCAATCCTAGGCATGTTTACCAGGAAGAAAGGCCACGCCAACCATGAAGCCAAATGAGCAGATGGGACTCCCTCCGACTTCAACGCTGTGAGGACAAGGACAGCCAGAGCAGTGTGGTGGTTAGAGGATTGGACTAGGACCTGGGAAAATCAGGTTCGAATCTCCACTTGGCTGTGAAGTTCACTGGGGGACCTTGGGCCAGTCCCACACGGGCTCGTAGCCAGGATTTTCTGGCTGGTGGGGCAAATTTTTTTCCTGGTGGGGCTGTCATTATTTGCCATAATGAAGGGGGTGTGGCACACACCCCTCTCCCTTCAGCTGATCAGCCCCTGCCTAAGACCCTGGAGAGCTGCTGCTGGTCTGTGTAGACCAGGGGTGTCAAACATGCGGCACGGGGGCCAGATTAGGCCCCTGGAGGGCTTCTATCAGGCCCACAGTGGAACTGGCTGTCTTCTGCTTCTTCTTCCAGTTCTGCTGCCGCCACGTCATCATAGGTTTGCAGCTTACAGATAAAACACCTGAACAGCACACTCAGGATTGAAACAGCAGAGATATTTTGGTGCAATAATTCAGAGCAAGAGGTGTCAGTTATCAGACACTGTTAAATAAACAAAATATTGCAAGATTGCTAATGTTTTAAGCATGGTTTTATTTTAAGTAAAAAAAAAACCCCTTTGTGTCTGTGTCCTTTATGAAGTTTATATCTCCGCTACCTGGCATTACATTTTATGACACACATGGCCTGGCCCAACAAGGTCTCATTTATGCCAAATCCGGCCCTAATTACAAATGACTCCGTCACCCCTACTTTAAAGGATCGCTTTAGATGCTTTTGGGAAGAAGGGGGGGGGGGCTTTAAGGAAAGAGGCTGGCCCTTTAAGAAAGCGGGCAGAACCCCCAATAGCCCCACTGTGGGTAGGGGCCAGGCCCCACACTCTCAGCCTAAGCTACCTCACAGGGTTGTTGTGTGGATAAAATGGCGGAGAGAGACCACCTTTGGTCCCCATTTGTGAGAAAGGTGGGGTATTATAGGAACAAATATATAAATTCGCCGTAGCCAGATCCCGGTTGTGGTAGGAACACAAGGCCTGTTATATTTGCTTAGAAGCAGGGTCACATTTACACCCCAGATAACAAATCCAGTGTATTATTGATTGATTGATTGATTGGTTGATTGATCAACCAGATTCTTACCCCGCCTTTCTGCCCCCCATAAAGGGCCACCCGATTAAGATATACTGTATCGTACACACGTCAAAATATTATCTTAAAAGCTGTTAAAAACCAACCAACACTCAAATACCTCATTAAAACGAGTTTAAAACCAGCCCTTAAAAGAAGCTCACAAAATATTTTTTACAAAACAGCAGCTAAAACATTGGGGAGGCCCGTTACAAGCAGCCGCGCCATTTACTCCGCAGCCGCTCCGGTTTAAAAACCGCTCGCTTCAGAGCGACTCCGGAGCATAGAGCTCGCGCTCATTTGAACGGCCGTCGACTTAAGGGCAAGCAAGAAAGGTCTCTGCTCTCCCTCTCCCGAGTCGGCAGCGACGCTCCCCTGAGCCGGCAACTGCAAAGGGCTACAGCGCGAGCGGAGGGGGAGAAGAAGCGGAGTCAATTCGGTTCTACCGCCGCCCCCCTTTCCTCCCGCGGGCTGGAGAAGGCTGAATTCGGATCGGGCCTGCCTTGGCCGGGGCTTCTGCCCGCCCCTGCCGGTGGAGGAGGAGGAGGAGGAGGAGGAGGCGGGGAAAGACCAGGAGAGGAGAGCGCCTTCCCTCCTTCTCTCACATGACTGCGGGCGAAGGGAGAGGCATGGACGGGGAGCCGCCCGCGGGCACCGCCGTGGGCGCCACAGGTAAGGCGGGCGAGCGCTTGGGGAAGACCCCCGGGGTCGGTCGGCGGGGCCCTCCTCTTAGACCCGCCAGGGAAACGGGCTCAGCCTCGGGGCCTCTTCGTCCTGTGGGAGGAAGGCTGTGCGAGGGGAGCGCCTCGACGACGGCAGGGTTTGAACAAAAAAGTGTTGGCAATCTCCAGGCGGGGCCTGGAGATCTCCCGGAATCCAGACGGCTCTCCATACTTCAGAGATCAGTCCCTTTGGAGGGAATGGCAGCTTTGATGGCTGGACTCTGGGGCATTATCCCGCGATCATTATACCTCCCGCCTGTTCTCCCCAGGCTCGCTCCCCAAATCTCCAGAGATTTCCCAACCTAGAGTTGGGAACCCTAACAAATGCAAGGCTAGGTTCTCCCTCCCCCCCCCCGCCCCCCACAGGTATGCCATCCAAAAGCGGAGAGTATTTTGCATTCACTTAAAAAGTTGCTGTTATGGCTAATAATAATACTAATAATATTTCGTATGTGAGGGAAGGTTTACCAACCTCCAGGTGGGGCCTGGAGACCCCCCAGAATTAGAACTCATCTCCAGGTGACAGAAATCAGTTCCCCTGAAGAAAAGGGCGGGTTTAGAGGGTGGACTCTATGGCAATATACTCCACTGAGGTCCTGTCCATTCCCAAACCCCACACTCTCTCGGTTCCACCCCCAAAATCTCCAGGTATTTCTCAAACTAGAGCCCACGACTCTATCTTATAATATTTTAAGGGCAGGTTGTCTTTCGTTTGAGTAAATATAGGCATTAATAATAACAACAGGAATAATAATTTTGATATGCTGCCCTTACCCCACCAGACTCCCTCAGGTGGTGAACCTTTGTATAAAATGAGTATTTTTTGTGCCTGTGTGTTTGTGGGGCACCCAAAGGTAATCTGCATAGTTATAGTCTGTCTTTAGTCCCAGTGAGAAAGGCAAGACGGTACATGGAGAGCATTGTCCTTAAAAGACTGGATTTTAAAAATACAAATGTTACAGAGGAGGGCAGCCAACATGCTTTGGCGGTTGAAGCCCCTTCCCTATGAGGAGCATTTGAAGAGCCTGGGACTTCTCATTTTAGAAAAGAGACGACTAAAGGGGGGGGGCGTGATAGAGATAAAATTATACATGGGATGTTGACAAAGGGAACTTTTGCGCCTTCTCCCAAAGTACTAGAACCCGAGGGCATCCGATGAAGCTGATGGGCAATAGGTTCAGGGCGGACAAAAGGAAATACTGTTTTACATAGGGAGTGATTGAACTTTCTTAAAATTGAACTGTAGAGCACCATTTTAATTGATGTATTGGAATTTTAATGTAACATGCGTTTTATTCTCGGCGCTTGCCGCTTGTTTGCCGCCCTGAGCTTTACGGGTAGGGCGGGATATAAATCCCAGAATAAATAAATAAATAAAAATAAAATAAATGTGGAATTTGCTGCCAGAGGATGTAGCGATGGCCACAGGAATAAACAGCTTGAAGAGGGGATTAGATAGATTCATGGAGGATAAATCTACCAATGGCTACTAGCCATGGTGGCTGAGGGGAGCCGCCACATTCAAAAGAACTGATCCTCTGAATCTCGGAGCCAGGAGGCATCATTAGGGGAAGGCCTCCATGCCCTGCTGTTGGCCCTCCAGAGGAACTGGTTGGCCCCTGTGTGAGATGGGATGCTGGACTAGATGGACCACTGGCCTGTTCCAACAGGGCTTTTCTGATGTTCTTATTCTGTGATACATTTCTCGGATTTTTTTTTTGAGAAGCTATGAGTGGATCTTGGCTGTGCTGGCCTTTTCTCTAGGTTTGGGGGTGTACGTTGTGTGTGAGAAAGGACTCCTTCCTCCCAAATTGTATGCCAGATTTTGTGGATCGGAGCCCCCTTTGTTCAGGAAAGTTGTCCTGGCATAGATTTTGAAGTCCACCCCCCCCCCCGGCCCCCCCCCGGATTTTTAAATTTCCAAAGACTTCTATGAAAGACAAATTACAAACGGAGTAACAAAAACCAGTAAGAACGGAACATGGAACAATAAGAACAGTCTAATAACAAAGAGGGAGAGACTAGTTATGTTATAATAATACCCATAAGGAATAAACAACCTTTCTGAAGCCCTGTAACAACATACTATGAACAAGAATGGAAAGGGATCAGAAAATTCTTATCGTAAGAAGGAATTATTCAAGAAGGTGCATTTATAAAGGGGGAGGGCTGTAATATATTGTACCGTCTGTATACATATTGCTTTTTGCGGTGTTTTCTAATTTTGCTCATCTGGTTTTTGCATTGCTTAAGGTATGTTTTGACTTTTTTCTCTCTTATCCTGTTGTTTTCTCATTTTGTCACATGCCTTGAGGAACCTCAGTGAGAAAGGGCAGACTATAAATAAATACGTATTCCCTGCAGTGGGATTCCACAGGGGTACCTGGAGGCGCGTCTGAAAGCCAAGTTGAAAGGTTTGGGGTTTATCCCGTAGACGTCACGTGAATGAAAACAGGCTGGGAATCTTTGGCCGTAACCCTTCCCACAGCCTCTTTTCATACCCAGAAATATACCTGCCCCCGTTTTTCAAATTTCAGCATTAAATCTTGAGGATAAGATTCTATTTCCAGTCCCTGGTATCTTGGGGAGGGGCCATGGCTCTGTGGTAGAGCCTCTGCTTGGCATGCAGAAGGTCCCAGGTTCAATCCCTGGCATCCCCAGTTAAAAAGGACCAGGCAGGAGGTGATGGGAAAGACCTCTGCCTGAGACCCTGGAGAGCTGTCAAGAGAGGCCGTGGCTCAGTGGAAGAGCCTCTGCTGGGCATGCAGGAGGTCCCAGGTTCAATCCCCAGCATTTCCAGTTAAAAGGACCAGGCAGGAGGTGATGGGAAAGACCTCAGCTTGAGGCCCTGGAGAGCTGTAAAGAGGGGCTGTGGCTCAGTGGTAGAGCGTCTGCTTGGCGTGCAGAAGGTCCCAGGTTCAATCCCTGGCATCCCGAGTTAAAAAGGACCCGGCAGGAGGTGATGGGAAAGACCTCTGCCTGAGGCCCTGGAGAGCTGTAAAGAGGGGCTGTGGCTCAGTGGTAGAGCGTCTGCTTGGCATGCAGAAGGTCCCAGGTTCAATCCCCAGCATCTCGAGTTAAAAGGATCGGGCAGGAGGTGACATGAAGGACCTCTGCCTGAGACCCTGGAGACCCGCTGTCGGTCTGAGTAGTCAGTACAGACTGTGGTGGACCAAAGGTCTGATTCAATATAAGGCAGTTTCATGTGTTCAACCGGCTAGGATGATTTGGTGATCTGACTCCAGTTAGTGTGGACAGAACTGGTCTCAATGGACCACTGGTTGGATTCTATTGGAAACAGCTCCAAATGTGGAAAATGTCAACACCATTTGAGAGGGCCTCTTGATATGATAGAGGTTTCCCTGATCCAAGTTCTGTGTTGCTAGACATGTTCTCACGCATGAATAGTGTGTATTCTGGTCTTTACCTATGATCGTCAACTTACATTTTGTTAGAGATCTGTGTGTAAGAAGCTGTGTTGAGGCCCTTTATCCCGGGGAGCTGGTTAACCAGATGTTGACATGAACCATGTATATCCAGTTTGTTTTTGTGGTGGTGGAGATCGCACTGAGTTGTCCCACACTTGATATATTCAGGGAAATTTGATATCGCCAGATGGGTACCGTCCTTGGAATCTGGCTCCCAACGGTTTGGAATTGTTTTGGGGTCAAGGGAGAAATGCCTCTGAGTTCGTGGAGAACAATATAACTTTGCCTGCCTGCAATCAAAATAATGTTGTATAATGAATCAAACTTTACAAAGTTACAATGAAAAGTCCATCATACTCTCAATAACTTTACAAAATTGCAAGGAAAGTACATCATAATTACAAGGAAAATCCATCATACTCAATGAGCACCTGGATATAAACTCATTTCATCCCAATCTTCCTCAAGGTATCAGCAAGGTATCAGCCTCTTGATACAGTTCAGTGTCTGTTAGGAGCAAACCAATGCTTCACTTCTTTATTTTCTGCACTTTATCTTCTGGTTCCATTTTGAGTGTTAGTATTGGGAGCAAGCCAGTCTTGTTTCTTTAAGTAGGTGCACAAGCCTCCTGCGTTATGCTGGCTGAAATGCTTTCCATGAAAACACTGTAAAAATATTTATAAGAGTAGCACCAGCCCTCTTTTCTTCTTTTCTTCTGGCTAGAAGCCTTCAGTTTTAAATGTGGCTGGCAAAATGCTCTCTCATTATACAACATGATCTTTAGTAAATGTTCCAGTCACTCATGTCACAGTGTTTGTTGTCTGTTGTATTTTCCTCTTGGGTACCTGTGACTCCCCTCTTGGTTTTTTCAACTTCCAGCTGGGGGCTGGAGATCTCCCGGGGCTACAACTGCTGTCCAGATGACAGAAATGGTCCCTGGGAGAAAAGGACTGCATTGGAGGGTGGGCTCTAGGGCAGTATACTCTGCTGCGCCCCCCCCTCCAAACCCCGGCCTTCCCAGACTGCACTCTCCCAAACCTCCAGGTATTTCCCAAGCGGGAGTTGGCAACCCTAGTCAAACCTGCCTCATCTACTAGTGTTATCGATCAGCTGCAAGTCGACTGCTCGGTAGCTTTAAAAAGGAAGTGGAAACTGGCCTATATCTCCAACATCATCTTTACAGTTTATATAAGTGCTAATAGATCTCTTTGTAAAGTGGGGTTGGAAGCCGTCACGTTTCTCGTCACCTGTGGCGAAAAGAAGTTGCCTCCAGGTGACCAAGCAAGGAACCTTTCTTAATTTTTAAAAAAATTATTTAATTTTTGGCTTATATACCGCTCTGACCCCGAAGGGTCTCTGAGCGATTTACATACAACTTTATACCTAACTAGGGCCACATTTTTGTATGGGGCGGTAATGACCTACCAGCACCCAGGCAGCAGGCTCAGTTGTTGTTCAGTTCCTGGCTCAGTTGTTGTATTAGTTCCTGGCGGGCTCTTCGGTGCTTCACCTCCTGGCACCCGGAACAGATCTTAATCCGCGGCTCCTTCCGGTGGGCTTCATCCGGTGTTCAGCAACGCGCCAGCCGCAGCTCCGGCTCCGTCCCGCGTCTCCACGCCACCGCGCACCATGACTCCGCCTCTGTCCAGCCTCTGCCACGCACGCACGCTGGGTCGCCAGGGTCATTCCGCCGTCGCCGTCACCACCGTCACCGCTCCTGCTGCACGTCCTCATAAGGGCGTGGTATCCATTTTATCTACTTGCATTTTACACGCTTTCGAACTGCTGGGTGGACGGGAGCTGGGACTAGGGCCGGGAGCTCACCCCGGCCATGGTGGGTCTCGAACAGCCGTAATGGCTGTTCACTGTTGTTATAGCAGGCATTTAACTGCATAAATTAGTGAACTCTGTAGCCATCCTCCCTGAGCTAAGACAAAAATGTGTGAGCCGGAGGGTAAAAAAGTGTGAGCTAGCTCACACTAACTCAGCTTAGAGGAAACACTGGTTGCTGGTATGTCCTGTTAGACTGTGGTATGCCATGAAGAGCTAACCCAACGCCCCGACGCAATGTGGAAAGTCCCACTGAGTTATAAGTGCCCAGTAATTACATATGGGATTGTAGCTTTAGGTATTTGTGGACTAGTAACTTGTGTGACCTTGTTCATATAGCCATTTGTACAAAGCGATGTGGTTCCATTTGGGGATTTTTGTCCAACTGATCACAAAGAAAGGCGTGAGGGCCTCTTGGTTATGTTCTCAGATAAGTCTACAGAAGTGTAACCCCATAGGCAAGAAGCTGCCTTCTACTAAATCAGTCCATCACAGTCTGCTCAGCGGCTCTCCAGGGTCTCAGGCAGAGGTCTTTCACAACACCTACCACCTGACCTGACCCTTTTAGCACGAGATGCCGGTGATTGAACCTGGGACCTCCTGCATGACAACACAGAGGTTTTCCCACTGAAGAGAGACAATAGAAAGGACCAGTTTCTTTTGTTTACCAAAAAAATATATTGCTGATCTTTATTGAGCCGCAGTCAGCCAGGCTTGGAGCAGAGCATTAAACCCAAATCAACATATGTCAGTCCTTATGCTTCACTCTGCCCCTCTCCAAAAAAGCTGAACGTCTTCCTCCCCCCACACACTTTGGGCTTGCACTTTGCCTCTAACCTTGTCTCGAGAGCCAAACACGCCGCTGATAAACCCAGTCATGCATCTTCGCTTCAGTGGCAAATCTTTAACCACCTTAGATAGCAGAGCGGAGGGGGAAACGCAGAGGTGGATTATGCATGGAGTCTAGTTTTAAATTATTTTTAAAGTGGGGGGGGAAGCTCTACTCTTGAGTACATGGCCTGTGTGCAGAATAACTCCGAAAGCTTTCTGTTTAGATACTTTTAATCCCGGGTTCTCGAACCTTCGCATTTCTAAGTGTCCAGGGCTTTGATCCTATATCATGCATGGGGGCCACCCTTGTTGCCATGTCTGGGAGACCCTGTAGGACCAGAGTCTAGGCTTGCCAAGTCCCCCTGGGGGGCAGGGAAACCCCTGACCCAGAGGCCCGTTCCCCGCCACCGGCGGATTGGGCCCCGGGGGGAACCCCACCCTGACGCGCACGTCACCCAGAAGTGACGCGACCACGCCGGGCACGCTGGGGGCAGGGCCACGGTCATCCGAGGGAAAACTCTATGGTTTTCCCTCGGATGGTCGTGGCCCCGCCCCCAGCGTGCCCGGCATCGTCACGTCACTTCTGGGTGACATGCACTTCTGGGTGACATGCATGGGTGACATGCTGCCAGCCGGGAGTCCCCCGCTGCAGCTCAAAAAGCACTTGGCAACCCTACCGGGGTCCCCGACGTGATGCCCGTGGAAAGTAGATCTAGCTTTTGCCCAGCACTGCTTCTGATTGGCCGCTGGAGATCTAACCAGCTGTGCAGATTTTAACAGCGTTGTTTTGGCAGCTGCTGCCACTGTAGTACAAGGGTCTTCAGTGTGTGACTGAGGTAAACTGCAGCAGCCATTTTGTGGCTGCCAACACCTCCTGTGGCAGCCATTTTGTGGCTGTGCCCAACATGCTGTGCCAGACTTCCAGAGGTGCCCGTGGGCTCAAAAAGATTGGGGACCCCCACAGTAGGGTCTTGTTGAGCCTTCTGCTTTGGCTTGGATTATTGCAACCGTGGAATGACCTTCTTTCAGGCTGGCTTGGCAGTGCCATCCTACATAGAGCTCACTGAATCCGCCAGGCCCAGAAGGCTTTAACTCTGCTTAGGATACCCATGTGTTCTTATGATCTCATGCTCTCGATTATTGAAAAAAGAAATTAAAGGAAATGGAGGATAGGCTTAAAGGGTCTTTAAGCCCTGAAGTGTTTGAGAGTAAGCTTAAAGAATTGGAGGAGGATTTAAAAGCCTATGGGAATAGGACAAGAGAGACCAAACTCAAGAAGTTTGAAAGACAACAGGGACTATGCACTGAATAGAGTGTACAAGTGGTATTCCCCCAGTGCAAATCCCGTGAAACAGGTGTCTTGGGCGGATTCTAGAGACCCGGTCTCAGAAATGGAGACTACAGAGGCAGAAGACTCTGCGACAACTTCTGGGGAGGAAGGGTCTGTGGGGAGACCTTTTTTAGACAGACGTACAAAGAACAGGGCAAGAGAGAATCTTTCATACAACCAATCCAAACGGGGCAAGAAGAGAGTTTAGTGGTTAATTTGTCCACCATGAGGTTAACTAGGGAAGTAACAGTTGTGTTGAATTTTGGACCAGGATTTGTGTTTACCCCTAAGCAGGGCTTTTTTTGCAGAAAAAGCCCAGCAGGAACTCATTAGCATAATAGGCCACACCCAACAGCAGAAACTCATTAGCATATTAGGCCACACCCCAACAGCACAGCTCATTCGCCTATTAGGCCACACTCCATGCCTTCCCTTGGTTTGCCTGGGCAAGCCCCCCCCCCCCTCGAAGGGAAGGCAGTTTAAATTGCCTTCCTTTGGCTTGCCTGCCCAATCCTTCCAGGGGGGCCCTGGCCCCCTCACCTCAGAGTCGCCGGGGTGTGTGTGTCGCTCTCCAGGCCTTCCCCTCTGTAGCCAGGCATGCAGCGGTTTTGGCTGTAGTGGGCGTGGCAAACTCTGAAGCCAGCCGGAACTCCGTTCCTGTGCGTTCCTGCCCAAAAATAGCCCTGCCCCTAAGTATAATGCATTCCAAATGAGGATAGATGTATTTAAGCTGATAAGGACTCTAAAATTAATATTTTTTTGAGGAATCAAATTTTGTAGACATCAACCCCTTTAGAAATAAGTCTCAGTTCATTCCACCAGTTTACCATCCTTCTATTATTGTGTTCGAGGGACGGGTGATGGAGGATATAAGCCATTTAGAACAGCACCATTCCCCCCTTAGATATAATTTGACGAAAGTACAAATGGATATTTTGAAGGGATCATTATAAAAAATGCTGATAAGGGGGGAGCCTTGGTAGTACAGGATCTTAAGGATTATACTTATGAAGTAATTAGACAACTAGGAGATAAGGAGTTTTATAAACAGATTATAATCCTACGGAAGAAGTTCTAAATATTATTAAGGTTACAGTAAGGGAAGCATTAGCCTTCGATTACATTTCGGCACAAACAGCTGAGTTTCTCATTAATCTGCATTCCAGGGTGCCTATCTTTTACACCTTACCAAAAATACATAAGCAGGAATCACCACCACCCGGTCGACCTATTGTCTCGGGCACGGATTCTATTTTTGAACCCTTGTCCAAATTTCTCGATTCTTTTTCGCAACCGTTTGTTCATTTACTTCCGACATACCTTAAAGATACCAAAGGTTGTTACCAAAATAGAGGCTTTACCAGTCCCGGATAGAGCTGCCCTTGTCTCTCTAGATGTAAGCTCATTGTATACAAACATCCTACATGACGAAGCTAGGTTATGCCTACTTCGAGTCCTGAAGAAAAGAGAAACCCCTTCCCCCCCAACTCATTTTTTGTTAGATTTGATTGATATTATTTTTGAAAAAATGTTTTTTTCGATTTCAGGACACTTTTTTCTGGCAGGTAACGGGAGTAGCCATGGGGAGTGTGTTTGCTCCCAGCGTGGCAAATTTATACATGGGAGAGTTTGAAGAAAGGTGGATTTCAAATGCTACGGATAACCCATTTCATACTCACATTCTATATTTTAAAAGATATATAGACGATTTATTTCTGACTATAGATGATTTTTCCATTGTAGGGGATTTTGTTACATGGCTGAATACAGTCCATAACTCCATTAAGTTTGTTTGCAAATCGGATGTCTCTCGCATAAATTTCCTTGACACCACGGTTTTTGTTCATGAGGGATTATTAGCAGTATGTCCCTTTAATAAAGATACTGATAGAAATTCATACTTACATTTCAGGTCACACCATGTTAAACATTTGAAAAACAACTTACCATATGGACAGTTCCTTAGGGCCAGGAGGAACTCTACCCTAATAGAGGATTTTGAGAAGGAATCGGATAGACTTACAGCATTGCTCATTAAATGAGGGAACCTGCTACATGTGATTGAAGGAGCCCGTTTTCGGACAGGACGAAGAGACCGTAGTGAATTGTTACAGGAGATGGAGGTGAAGGAAACCGACAGGAGGATTTGCTGGACGATTGATTTTACTTCTAAAGCATATTCCATTAGAAATATAGTGTTAAAACATTGGCATATTTTAAGTGGTACACTCGAATGTAAGACTCTTCCATTTGTAGGTTTTCGCAGGGCCACCAATATTAGGGACGTGATCATCAGAGCGGATTTACCTAAGGGAGAGGGAGAGAAGTCAGCCCCAAGGGGCCATTTTAAGTGTTTAAAATGTGTAGCTTGCCCACAAGTGTGGGAGACGAAAAATTTGGACTTTCCGGAGGTAGGATTCAGGAAAGACATCAAGCATTTTTTCACCTGTTCGACCAAAGGTGTAGTGTACCTCTTACAATGTGTATGTGGTTTTAACTACATAGGGAAGTCCTCACATGCATTAAAAACATGCGTGTTAGAACATAAATCTCATTTAAAACATAAGTGTCAAGATGCTCCCCTTGTCTGGCTTCCGGTCGGGGTAAAATGGCGATTTGACGCACCCTGTAAGTTCTCAGGGTGGACGGTGGTTCCTTTCAGCAGTTTGGACAAGTTATTTGTCCAACGCAGCTTCCCCCAGGCAGGGGGAATGACTGGCAGGCATTGGTGTGATCAAGCCTCAGAGGAGGCTTGTATTACACTTTGATCCCCTCTCCCGAAGCGGGCATTGCATACAGCACTAAAGGATCACACTGAGCTGGGATGTCAGCTTAAAATCACCATTTCCCGACTTCTTAAGACGAAAGGAAAAATTTTGACCGAAAGAGGCAGTGCGAAAACCAGAGATAAACAAACAAGGTAACGAATATAATTTGGCTTACTGGGAAACAGTTGAAGGTGAATGTTGAAACATCCAGACAAGCGATAATGAACTTTAAAAGCATTTGAGTAATGTTGGAGAGTAAAAAAAAGTTGATAAAAGAAGCAAATTTATAGAAAAAGTGAAACTGTTTAACATTCCTGTGGTGGTTGAGAGCCCATGCAAAAAGAGGAATTGTTGACAAGGGGAAAGGGCTGGAAACAGACTTATAAAAGAAGGAGTAAAGGCTAAAAATGGACTGTCATGCTATAGCAAAAGGTTATTGAGGTTTGAAAGAGACAGAAGGGCTAAACGGAAGAAGAGACGGGCATGGAAATTTAAGGAGCCCAACAATGAAATGAAGGCAGAAAGGCTGAAGGAGAGAGAGAAGAGTTCTAGAAACCAAAGAGGGCTGAAAGACCGAAGACATGCAGATAAGCTCTGGCTGAAAAATAGGTTGCAGATGTTCAGAAGGAAAGACAAATTTTATAAAAAAGACAAACTAATTGCTACACCTAATACCTGACAAAATGGATTAATGAGCTTGGATATATTTGTCTATATATATGGTTTAAGTTATTTTTGTACTACTGTGGTGAATGTTATGTTTCCTAAAGGTAAAATGATATGAAGGTAATCAAGAAGATCGAAGGAGAAGGAATATTTTAAAAAGGGGCAGGAAGCTTTAGGAATTTAATGACGGATTAATGAGCTTGGATGTATTTATCCATGTATAAGGTTTCAGTTATTTTTGTACTACTGTGGTGAATGTTAATTTTCCTAAACGTAAAATGATATGAAGGTAATGAATGAATGGTTGAGAAGCTAAGGGGAAAATTGAAAAATAACATGAGAAGTCTGGTTTAGGGAATAATATTTAGTTAGGTTGGAGAGATAAGAGACTGAAACTTACGTCCGAGAAAACGTGAGACTACAAGAGGGGGAAGGTGCCGAAACAAACAAAAAAGGCGGTGTTCCGGAAGTGACGTAGAAGGAGACTAGAAGAGACCCAGAAGTGCGGACAGACGGGAATTCGGAAGACTGGAAGACGATCGGAAGGTAAAGAGACGGACCGGAAAATAAATAGGGGAGGAAGAAAAAGAGAGGGACGCCGGAAAATCGAAGGAGGAAGTGAACAAGCGGACGGACAGGAAGTGACAGAGGAAAGTGGACTACTCTGGTCTAGAAAACCACAGAGTCGAAGCGCCCGACATTTTTGGAGGACCAACTTTTAAAATTAAAATTTCTGGCTGGGACTTAAAATCTGAAACAAGAAAATAGAGTGGTTCGGCTAAGCGAATAAAGGACAATTGAACGGTGTAAGTGAAACTTTATTCTAAGTTGCTGGAGGTTCAACAACTTTTAACAACGGATCTAAGACAGAGACAGAGAGCTGCTACGTGGTCGAGCCCGAAGATGGCTAAAGTCAAAGACAAACAGGAATGGCAAGCAGCAATGGAGGCTATGGAAAAGAGGATGATGGAGGCCATTCAAGGATTGGGAAAGCAGATGGAGGAAGTTCAGGACAAAAATATGGCCACAATGAAAGAGCTGGTAGTGTCAGAGGTGGCTGATCTCAAAAAGGAAGTAGGAGAAATTAAAAAAGAATTCCAAAGTCTATCACAAAAGTCTGCTGAAATAGAGCAAAAAACACAAGATATGGACAAAAAGTTGAAACAGTGGTGAAAGAAAATCAATGGATAGATACAATGATGGAATATAGAGCTATGCAGACCCATCTTAGATCTAGAGGGGTTGAAGAGAAACTTGATGAGAACATCCGCACTAGGGTAATTGAAGCCTTTGCAGAATATCTACAAGAAGAATTTGATGGCATAAAACATAATTTTGACTTGATTTACAGAGTGAATTCAGCTTATGCTCAACAGAAGAATCTGCCAAGGGATGTGATAGTACAGTTACTAACCAGACGGATGAAAGAGGATATGTTTAGGAAGCAATTCACTGAACCACTGGAAATGGAAGGAAAAAAGATAATAATAATGAAAGAGCTTCCTAGAGTAATTATACAAGACAGGAAAAAATTCAGGAGGCTAACAGACAAATTGAGCCAACTGAACATAAGATACAGATGGGAAATACCACAAGGAGTAAGTTTTAATTTTCAAAGTCAAAGACATACAATCAAAACAGCGGAACAAATGCTCAGATTTATGTTTGATAATTCCAAAGACTTTGGAGATAAGTAAAATTGCAACATGATGGATTACAAATTAATATCATGGAATGTAAATGGACTTAATTCACCTAACAAAAGAAAAATTGTGAAACATTGGTTGGGAAAACAAAAATGTAATATAATTTGTTTGCAAGAAACCCATATTAAGAAGCAAGTCTGGAACAAAAGGAGAGCTATTTGTATTTTTGTATTATCTTTGTAATTACTTAGTTTTCATTTATATATTGTCAAATTACAAGTATTGTTTGCACGCACTGCAGTTTCTATTATCATTGGAATTAGTATACACATGAACCTGTTTTGTACTGAGAGAAGAAGAAGAGATTGGATTTATACCCCGCACTTCATGACCCGAAGGAGTCTCAGAGCGGCTTACAATCTCCTTCCCCTTCCCCTCCCCGCAACAGACACCCTGTGGAGTCAGTGAGGCTGAGAGAGCTCTCTCGAGGACTGCCCTTGAGAGAATAGTTCTGAAAGAACTTGGGACTGACCCAAGGTCACGCTAGCAGATGCAAGTGGGGTAGTGGGGAATCAAACCCGGTTCTCCCAGATTAGAGCCCGCGCACTTAACCACTACACCAAACTGACTCTACACCAAACTGGCTCCATCGGTTTGTCGTCTACTCAGACTGGCTGCTGCTCTGTTTCACAGAATGCTTTTTAATCTGTACAGCCAATAGACTTGCCAGTCCCCAGGTCAGGGTGGGAATTCCCCCTGTTTTCAGATCTTTTCCCTGCTCCCAAACAGCCACATCCTTGTGTGACTTCCCTGACATGATGATGTCATCTGTTTTGGGAACGTCACATGGGATGCTCTGGTTTAAGGGCTAAACTCTAAGGTTTGAAGCCGGTTTGATTACAGAGTTTTGCTGTTAAACCAGAGCATCCCCACGCAACCTCCCCGGTGTGATGATGTCACTTCCGGGTGATGTCATCATGTCGAGGATGTCCCGGAACACCCCCAAATACCCCTGCCGGAGCGATGAACAAACCTGGCAAGTCTAACAGCCAACCAGAAATCCTGCTGGGCACAAGCCCCAACTTATCCTACCCATTTCTCTGAAAACACTTGACAGGTACCAGAAGATGTGTTGGTGGGCACAGTGGTGCTCCTGAGTACCATGTTGGGCATATTCCATTTGTTTTGGCAAGCCAGTTTGGTGTAGTTGTTAAGAGCGGTGGACTCTAATCTGGGAGAACCGGGTTTGATTCCCCACTCCTCCACTCGCAGCTGCTGGATGGCCTTGGCCAAGCCATAGTTCTGGCACAGCTGTTCTTAAAAAAGAGCAGTTTCTGTCAGAGCTCTCTCAGCCCCACCTACCTCACAGGGTGTCTGTTGTGGGGAGGGGGGGGAAGGAGTTTGTAAGCTGCTCTGAGTCTCCAAGTAAAGGGCAGGGTATAACTCCAGTCTCTTCTCTTCTTTTTCTTTAAGATTTGGTTAAAGAAAGAAGCTGTGCAACAGATTTTGAAGTTTTACAGTCTTTACATTATTTGAATGGCTCTTTGGAGGGATAATTTTTAATGTTGTGAATGATCACGCCTTTCTTTTTTGATTGCTGGCTTCAAGGGTTGATGGCATAATGTAGACGATATTCAGGCACCCTGTTTTCAACAGTGGGTCAGACTCTCACAACTGTTGTCTTCATACTTATTTTCTGATTGGGTCGTGTTTGTCCATATTTATCTTCCAACTGTGGCTCGCCAGGAACCTCTGGAAGGGCCCAGCGCAAGTGTGAAAGCAGTGGCCATAATCTCAGGTTTTTCCCTAACTCTTGATCCTCAGAGGTCTATTTAGCTTCTACCCCTGTGGGATTCCCATGAAGTTATCTTGGCTAATAGCCGCGGACAGGCCTTACCCTTAATGAAATCATCAGTTATTTATAATCTTTTATTACAAGTTTGTGTAGCCCGGTGTGAACGCCATTGCGGTGATTTATTCCGTTAATCTTCTCTGTGGTCTGGGGGATGCCAGTTTCTAAACAGAACGGTGGAAATCTTGAAGGGAAGACAGAAAAGTTTGCCTCCCCAATGAATTTATAGCCAAGCTGGGATTGGAACATGCTTTCCCCCAATAACAAATCCCACACGGCCTAGTAAAAAATGCCTTTGGCTTGATCCTGCTGACAATATAGAGCATCCCCGATGTTTTTCATTGAGAGTTGTTTTTGAGCGCCAGCGTGTGATTTTCCTGGCCTGGGGAGAAGAGACAGACTGACGTTCTGTCATTCGAAGAAGCTCGGTTGGAATTTCAGGGGAATTCTAACCACACTGGCGTGGGCACGCGTTTCCTCAAATCTAGTTCCGTACTAGGAAGTCTGTGGTAAGCAGTTACAAATATATGTTTTAGTAAGATGAAAATTTTGCTTGAACTTCAGGGCAGTACGCACGCTGCAATTTCTTGTGGGCGCTTTGGAAAAGCACAGAATAGGGTTTGGAACGCGAACTTCCCGAGAATGCCCCTTCTGTTTGAACGAAGAATTAATCAGCTTTTAGTCCTTGAAAGGGATGAAAGTGTGAAATCCCAGGGGCTAAAGCAGGGGTGTCAAACTCATTTGTTATGAGGACTGGAGCTGACATAAACGAGACCTTGTTGGCCCGGGCCATGTGTGTCATAAAATGTAATGCCAGGTAGCGAAGATATAAATGCTTTATGGACCCTGCTGAGGTCCCTGCCCTCCCCAAAGTATATCTACCCCATGCCCCCAGGTCTCCAGGAATTTCCCAACCCAGAGCTGGCAACTAGGGTTCCCCCCGTTTTTGGGGCCTCCACCTGTTGCTGGCTAGCTGGCCACTAGGGGAAACCCCACCCCAAACAGTGATGTTGCTGTGCGATATCCCCAACACAGTGACATCACCCGGAGGTTATGTCATTGCATTGGGGACGTTATGCGGCGACGTTCTGGTTCGAGGGCAAAATTCTATGGTTCGAAGCCGGTTTTACCATAGAGTTCTGCCCTCAAACCAGAGCATTGCCGCACATTGTCCCCAGTGTGATGACATCACTTCCGGGTGAAGTCATTGCGTCAGGGATGACCTGGAACACCCCCAAATCCCCCCACCAGCGTGACGATGGGATCCGGCAGCCCTGCTGGCAACCCTAATTTGTGTTTGCTCTGTCCAGCCAGTTTGGTACAGTGGCTAAGTGCGCGGACTCTAATCTGGGAGAACCAGGTTTGATTCCCCACTCCTCCACTTGCGCTTGGCTGGATGGCCTTGGGCAAGCCGTAGTTCTGACAAGAGCTGTTCTTAAAAAAGAGCAGTTTCTGTCAAGAGCTCTCTCAGCCCCACCTCCCTCACAGGGTGTCTGTTGTGGGGAGGGGAAGGGAAAGGAGATCGTAAGCCGCTCTGAGACACCTTTCGGTAGTGACGGGTGGGGTATAAATCCAATCTCTTCTCCTCTCCTTCTTCAATCCCAGTGATATGCTGGACAGTTGTTTATTAACGCAACAATTGCTTATTGTTTTTGAGACTGGTGAGGAATCATGCAACTTGAAGAATTTGCATTGAGCAAAATGGAGTCCTCAGTGCTGCTTTTGCTTCAAAACCTGGTTTGTGTGTGCGGCAGGAAAGTGGTAGAGAAACAACTCAACTAAACCTGCAGCCCAGTAGTCCATCACTATACTCCTCTTCTGAGGAGAAGAGTCTTTCCCAACAGTTACAGCTGGCAAGCCCCTTGTCCCCCCAAATAAAAAGTATTCCAAAGCCTCAGCTTCTGTTGGTCTACATGTGCATCAGATTGAGGGTCCCCCCCCCCGAATGCCCCACCAGCGGGCACATTCTCGAGCATCCTGCTTCTTGTGGGGCTAGATTTCTACTTGTGGGGAAGTTATTTATGCAGAGGGATCTCTCTCTCTCTCTCTCTCTCTCTCTCTCTCTCTCTCTCTCTCTCACACACACACACACACACACACACACACACACACACACACACGATTCCACAAAGTATGTAGCCTGAAGTGGTACAATCTTTTTTACTGTGCCATTCTGCTGCAAGGTAGACCAGACTGTCTGTTCCCAGGTGAGTCTTCTCCCCAGTTATGATATTTGGAGTCTGCGCGCATGGCCAGTAGGATCTGGGCCTTACCTGTTGTGACTTTTTGGGTGTGTTCAGACGGGCCATTTGAGCCGATAGAGATGCCGGTTGGAAACGGAGTACTTACGCGCAATCACACAGGCAACATCTGCCTCCCGTCCTGAGCCGTCGCCAACCATCCCAAACACTCTTTAAACCGGTGTAGTTTGCTACTAGGTCCCCAAGTGGTGTTTTCCTGAGGGCTCCGGTTCCAGCCGCAGTTTCCCCGTGTGATCGCTCTCTGCTGGTGTAGAGCCACTTCTGCTGGGAAGCCCGAGGCTTACGCTTTTTGCCCACCATTTTTTTTTACCCTCAGCGATATGCGCTTGGGTGAAGCTTCGCCCGAGCGTTAATTTAAAAAAAAAAATTATTAGTTTTAGGCTTCGGACAAGTCCGGGACCTCATGGAGGCCCTTTTCGCTGTAAAAGTTTAAAGGGCAGTGTTCCTTCAGGGCATGCTTTTTGGGATAGGGTGCTCTGCGCCTGCGCGAAGATCTCAATTCTGTGGATGGTTGCCTATGCGCATGCGCAAAATGTAAAATAATAATTTTAAAAACCGCCGACGCGCACCGCTGCGCGCCTAGTGTGGACGTCCGGGAGCGATGTGTTGTGTGGTGAGGGAGGTGAGCGCTTGCCCCGGATCAAATTAGTCCACTTGGAACCGGAGCAGTTTAAACTGCTCCCGGCAGGGCGTCTGACCGCACCCTTTGTGTCTGTAACCCTGTCCTCATGACAGCTCATATGGCACCTAGCCTCTTCATGGTTGGTGCCTGGTGAACGTTTTCCTGTTCACCAGGCACCAAAAATAAATCCAGGTTTGTGTGTTTCATTTTGAACTACATCTGTCCTCCCCTAGCTTGTCTTTGGTAACTTATGTTTGTAATGCTGGGGTCCCCAACCTTTTTGTGCTGGTGGAATTCTGGCACAGGGTGGTGGGCACAGCTACAAAATGGCTGCTGCAAGAGGCGGAACCAGCCACAAAATGGCTGCCACAGGAGGCAGAGCTAGCAACAAAATGGCTGCTGGAGCTTACTTCGGTTACACGGTGAAGATTCACAGCACGGTGAAGATTCACAGCAACCTTTAAAAAAATCTGCCTAGCCAATCAAATCTCAAATGGCCAATCAGAGGCTTTGATTGGCAAAAGTCCCACCCACTTTCTAAAACATTTGGTGGGTGCTAGGAAAGGCATCAGCAGGTGGTATGGCTCTCCTGGGCACCGTGTTGGGGACCCCGTTGTAATGTTTTGATTTTGTTTGTGACTTTAATAACTTCTTATGTAAACTGCCTTGTAAACACAGGCTGAAAAATTGCAGGATATATAATTCTCCCCCTCCCTGCCAATAAATGAGGTAATTGGGCTGGTTTTAAAAGTCCTTGGAGTTTCTGGTGGCTGGGTTAGACAGCCCCGATCTGATCTGAAAAGGTCAAAGTCGGCTCCTGGCTCCTGAAAGTGTTACAAAAACAGATGTGCAGTGTGGAATTGGGAAATAGGCACCGGGGAGGGGAAAGGCAGTCAAATGTCAACAATGCTTCAATTCACATTTCTGGACTTTCCAGCACCGTGTCTTGGCACAACCGTTCGAGAGTTAAGGAAGGTGAAGCCCGGACCATTGCCTTATTTGGGTGGTAAAAAAGGGGTCATTTTACCGACATCGGAGACATCTTGGTCAAAGCACTTTGTAGAAGTTTTGACGGGGAGGGACTGGCGTACAAATCCAGATACCAGCACAACAATGTACCGAGAAACAGGTTCTTGTGCTAATTCAGAGGAAGCATAAGCCGGGGAGGATGGGGGCCCTGAAGTGCAATCTGTCACCTGGGGTGGCCAGCAAATACATTTTTGCATGAAAACCGAATCTGTGTCCATCGTACTTGGGCCGATGTTCGGGAAGTGAAGCCACTTGGTGCTATTTCAGCGTGGTTCAGCATGCTAATGCTCTGACCTGGATGGCCCAGGCTAGCCCAATTTCGTCAGATCTCAGAAGCTAAGAAGGAATCAGCCTGGGTTAGTATGTGGATGGGAGGCTGCCAAGGAAGTCCAGGGTTGCTACACAGAAGCAGGCAGTGGCAAGCCACCTCTATTCATCTCTTGCCCTCTCCTGGATGGTCCAGGCGAGCCTGATCTTATCAGATCTCAGAAGCTAAGCAGGGTCAGCCGAGATAGTACTTGGATGGGAGACCACCAAGGAAGCCCAGGGTTGCTATGCAGAGGCAGGCAGTGGCAAGCCACCTCTATTCATCTCTTGTACTGATCTGGATGGCCCGGGCTAGCCCGATCTCGTCAGATCTCAGAAGCTAAGCAGGGTCAGCCGAGATAGTACTTGGATGGGAGACCACCAAGGAAGCCCAGGGTTGCTGTGCAGAAGCAGACAGTGGCAAGCCACCTCTATTCATCTCTTGTACTGATCTGGATGGCCCGGGCTAGCCCGATCTCGTCAGATCTCAGAAGCTAAGCAGGGTCAGCCGGGATAGTACTTGGATGGGAGACCACCAAGGAAGTCCAGGGTTGCTACGCAGAGGCAGGCAGTAGCAAACCACCTTTGGACATCTCTTGCCCAGCCCCGAATGGCCCAGGCTAGCCCGATCTCATCAGATCCCAGAAGCTAAGCAGGGTCAGCCTGCTTACACAAGCATCTTTCTCTGTCACCAAATTGACAGCCCCTTCCCGTTTTTGCTTCAGTGGGCTAGTGCGGTAGCCATTTCCCACATGATCACAGCTTCGATTCACCTTTGACTCCAGCCAACAGATTCTCAGTAGGATAGGATTCCATAGAGTCCCACCCTCCAACGCAGCCATTTTCTCCAGGGGAACTGATCTCTGTCGTTGTTGTAATTCTTGAAGAGCACCAACCCCCACCTGGAGTTTGGCAACTCTAGTCCTTGGTATAACTGGAGAGCATCTTTGGTGGCTTGAGCCAATGCAAGGTGTGGGTACATGAGAGGGCAGGGCATTATGAAGAATTCCAGGCTGTGAATTAATAGTTGAGACGTTTGAAGATGATTGTTAATAAAAGGCAATTAGGAAGCATCTGTGGTGTCAAATGGTTAAATGCAAAGCCACCGTTTGAAATTAGCAAGCGGCGCTTAAAGGTAACATGGTGCATGTCTCCTTTGCCAACTGGTACTAGCTTGAAAAAATGAAGCCCAGTCCTTAGTTTTTAGCCGTAGTCAGGGGTCATTTCGTAGAAAAAGAGGTGCAGGAGCTCATTAGCATAACTCATTAGCATAACTTATTTGCATATGCCACACCCCCTGGCATCACCGGAAGTGTGTCAGAAGACAACACCCACTGCTCAGGCTCCACTGGACTGTTTTGGATTGCTAGCTATGGGGGGGGGACACACGCAGATCCTTGTGCTCCTCTTAGCTTGGGGCTGCTGGGAGCAAGGGGCGGGGGCTTGTTGCATGTGCCCGCCCCCTGGGCTCTTTACTGCTGGAGCTCCGCTCCTGTGCGCTCCTGCAGGAAATGACCCCTGGCCATAGTCTATTTCAAGATGGCATTGGCCACATAAAACCATGCCACCTTTGGTAACCTTTGGCATGTAGTTGAGGACTAAGGATTGATTCACACAGTAAAAGGTCCACCTTTCTCCCGTGGTTGACTCTGAACAGACATGACTTCACTGCCACAGACACACGGAATTCACTGCCACAGGAGGTGGTGGTGGCTACAAGCATGGACAGCTTCAAGAGGGAATTAAATAAGCATATGGAGCAGAGGTCCATCAGTGGGTATTAGCCACAAAGTATAGATAGGGACTCTCAGTCTGGGGCAAGTGATGCTCTGTCTTCTTGGTGCTTGGGGGGGCAACAGTGGGAGGGCTTCTAGTGTCCTGGCCCTACTGCTGGACCTCCTAATGGCACCAGGTTGGACTGGATGGGCCACTGGCATGATCCAACATTGGCTTCTCTTATGTTCTTATGACTTCCCAAGCTGGAATTCGCTTCTCGGGTGTGTGCAAGTCCAGTGTGGATCAGTACTATAATATGTGGGTTCAGTCTCCCCCCAGCACTGTTTTCCCAACTGAAAATAGTCACGGTAAGCCGCTATGTGTCCAGTCAGGGAAATGCAAGTGTAGCTATCACTATGTGCAAACTGGAAAGTATTTGTGCTGTTGTGGTTTACTGTATTTGAGATTTCGGTTGTTTGCTTGCTTCGAGTTGTAGGTTGCATTGGGCAATGGGATTAAAAAGAACAATAAAAACCCTCACAAATATTTACTTAAGAGTTGTGGAGTTTACTTCCCTGCTATCCCATTTAGGATTATGCCTTTAGTCGGCCGATTGCATTTAATCAGTACCTTTGGACTCTGTTTCTTTAGGATAAGATAGGAGAGAAGAAAATACATTTTTCTCCCTCTCCCAAAATACTAGAACTCAGAAGCAGCCAATGACACTAATGGGCAGTAGGTTCAGGACAGACAAAACGGAATACTACTTAACACAAGAGAGTGATTAAAATGTGGAATTCTCTGCCAGAGGATGTAGTGATGGCTGCAGGAATAAACAGCTTTAAAAGGCGATTGGATGGATTCGTGGAGGGTAAGTCTTTCAGTGGCTACCAGCCATGGTGGCTGAAGGGAACTTTCCAATTCAAAGGCACTAAGCCTCTGAATCCCAGAGCCAGGAGGCAACATCAGGGGAAAGCCTCGGCCTCTATGCCCTGTTGTTGGCCCTCCAGAGGAACTGGTTGGCCCCTGTGTGAGACAGGATGCTGGACTAGATGGACTATTGGTCTGACCCAGCAAGGCTCTTCTTATGTTCTATTGCTGATGAATGAGTCTTCTTTATTATTGCGTCCAGATTTCTGGCTCTGAAAGGGAAAGGAAACATCTGGTTCTGCAGTGGGGAAATTGGGGTCCCTTGTACGGCTGCAGTTGGGTTCACCTTTTTCCTCCGGCCGTGGCCTGAGGCAGCTGTAATGAAACCTCAGCTTTTCTTCCGGGAGAGTCTTCCATCTTATTCCTTCAGGAATGTTTTCCCTCTCTTTGTTTCAGTAGCATGTGATGAAGTGAGCTCTTTGACTCACTGACACTATGTGGGAGTAAACTCCGTTTGTCTTTTAAGGCTCCCCTGGACGCCGGGGGGTTTTTTTTGCTGCCATTGTGGTTGTGGTAAAGATTTTGGGCTTTATGCCACCTTCCCAATTGGGATGGTCTAAAAAAAAAAATTGAATGTTGATAGACTTGAGACCCCCTACTTGGAAAGAGAGTGTCTGCTTTATGTGTTTACAAAATTTATATCCTGCCTTCCTGCCAAGGCAGCGAACAATTTGAAACATACACAATAAAATTATATTATTAAACCATTAAAATTTATCCCCCCCCACATACATAATTAAAACAACTCTTTAAAAGAGTTGGAAAAAAACAGAGTTAAAATATATACCAAACATAAAAACGTTGGTTAGGGGAATGGAGGTACTTTGCTCAAGGAGTAACTAAGTTGTGGAATTCCCCACAAATGGTTGGTTATAAAGAATTTAGGGTTGCCAACCTCCAGGTGGTGCAAACCAAAGAGAGAGATCATGGGGTGGAAGTTGAGAAGAAGCAAACAACCGTGATGCAGAACATGTCACGGTTGTTTGCTTCTTCTCAACCTCCGGGTGGTGGCTGGAAATTACAACTGATCTTCAGGTGCCAGAGATCAATTCACCCGAGAGAAAATGGCCTCTTTGTAAGGTGGACACTTTGGCAGCATACTACGTTGATTTCCCTCCCCTCCCCCAAACCCTGTTCTCTTTGGGCTCAACCTGGAGCTGGTAAACCTAATAAAGATGGATAGTAGAAAATGTGGGAGTTGCTTCTGATGTAGGATTAGGGAGGCCAGCTCTGGACTGGGAGAGAACTGTGACTGACCCAAGGTCACCCAGCCAGCTGCATGTGGAGGAGGAGTGGGGAATCAAACCCGGTTCTCCAGATTAGAGTCCGCTGCTCGCGGCTATTTTCTCCAGGTGAACTGATCTCTGTCCTCTGAAGATCAGTTCAGCTACCACTTGGAGGTTACAAACCACCAAAAAATATATACTGTACTCTAAACAAGAGACAAGAGAGCCGAATTGAAGCTAGATAGACTGCCAAGTCAGAGAACTTTGAGAGCTTTTGGGGCTCCCCCACTGAGACAGCGTCCTGAAGAAGTCAGAGGAAACGGACATCAACCCAGGCGATCCGTAGCCGCTTCATTTGTGACTGTGTTTAGAGACAAAGAGGGAGCGGTTGATGACTTCTGTGAAAAAGAAAATACTAATTCATTTTAAGGACACAATTTGTTGTCTAATACTTTATTTGTACAGTATTTTTTTGGGTGTTTGCATACTTGCAAATGCTGTACATCCATTGGTGGTTGACTACCACCTGAAGCCTGGCTATCCCAGGTAGGATTTTATTCTGGCATATTGAGAGATGTGGGTAGAGAATTGGACATGAAACGGCCTGGAAAACCATGTGGGACTCACTTTATTTTCTGTGTCTGTCCCGCCGCCCCAGGCTTGCAAGGGCCCGTCGGGGGTGCCGGGGGAAGTGATGACCCAGGACCGTTGGGTGGGGTGCATCCTTACAAATACGCTATACTGCCGATGGTAAGCTATCAAGACCTATTCAAGCCCAAAAAGGTGTCAGACAGGGTTGCCTTCTTGCTCCTTTTTTATTTAATTTGTATGTTAACTGTTTGATAACTTGCTTACATGAAATTGATATCTCAGCACCCACCTTGGGCATGGGAAAAAAAATCCCTGTGTTAATGTATGCAGATGACACGGTGCTTCTTTCACGTACTAGAGGATGTCTAAAAAGGGCGTTAGAAAAATTTAGTGCACAATGCCAAAAAGAGTCTCTTACTGTAAATTACTCAAAGACAAAGATCATGCGTTTCCATAAAAAATACAAAGAAATGAAATGGTCAATGGATGGGGTACGGGTAGATCAAGTTAAAAATTTTAAATGTTTGGGACTAACCTTCTCATTTAATGGAAAGGCTTCTAGACATCTCCAAAATGCTGCATGTTCAGCACAAAAGAGTGCAAATGCTATATTGCGCTTCTTTAGGAAAGAGGGAGCCCAATATGTCCTGGCTGCTCTTAAATTATTCTTGAGCAAAGTTCTCCCACAAATGATATATGGAACACAAATACTAGCAGAGAGTAAATTTAAAGATCTAGAGGTAGTACAATCGAAATTCCTTAGAGCACTTTTCAACGTCCCAAAAGGTACTGCAAATTTGAGTTTAAGACAAGAAGCAGGTTTATCTACTGTTACACTGAATATTTGGATTCAGAGGAGTAATTATTGGGTTAAGTCCCATTTGAATCCAGTGGGACTTATTCCTGATCTTTTGGCATCAACACCATATCCCCAATGGGCTCTTAGAGTAGTAGATAAATTGAAACTAATTGGGTTAGATCCTGAAAATCTGCTAGAGGGAGGTCTGCAGCATGCAAAGAATTTAATATACCAAAGATTTAAGGATATTGAAACACAAAACGACTATGCAGCCCTGCCTTCCTATTATAAGAGATTAAAGCAGGGACCAAGTTT
>NW_015173129.1:127691-133608 GCF_001447785.1 Gekko japonicus
GGAGTGGGGAATCAAACCCGGTTCTCCAGATTAGAGTCCGCTGCTCTTAATGCCATAGAGCCCACCTTCCAAAGCGGCCATTTTCTCCAGGTGAACTGATCTCTGTCCTCTGGAGATCAGTTCAGCTTCCACTTGGAGGTTACAAACCACCAAAAAAAAAATTACTGTACTCTAAACAAGAAACAAGAGAGCCGAATTGAAGCTAGATAGACTGGAGCTGAGAACAGGCCCCGTGGCCGGGAACTCCGAGGAGGATGCCGGCGTGGAGGGGGAACAAGTGGCTCGGAAGATCCTGGAGTGGCCGTCGGGGCCAAAGAGGACAACGGGGCTGCCTGAACCCGACCAGCCACACCCTCTCGAGCCAGGCCAGCCGAGGGTGCAGCCAGGACGTGCCCAGCTCCGGCTGCGAGGACTTCTCCCCGACTCCAAGGCCCCGGGGAGCCACTTACTGCAACAGAGGAAGGGCCTGGAGCCGCCTCCGCCCTGGGAAACGACCGTGGCTTCGGCCCAGGAAGCGACTGCGTCCACACCAGGGCCGACTCCTGAGGGCGGAGCCGGCAGGGAGAGGGGAGGGGGCGGAGCAAGGGACGGGACCACCAGGGGGCTCTCCACCAATTGGAGGGGGGCAGGGTTGACAGACACATAGGGGAGGCAATGGCACACAGGAGGGTGGGGAGAGAGGAGGTGACACAGGGTGGAGAGAGAGTATAAAAGAAGGGAAGCAAGAGAGAATTGAGGAGGATTTCGGAGGTGGCAGAGCCCGTGTCGGTTCAGAGGAAGTGCAAAGAGAGGCCGCTAGCTCCGAGGGAAGGTGTGTCCTGGTGGTGCTGTAACCCCAGGCCCCTCCCAGTCTGAGACTCTCGCTTCCCTCCAGACCCGCAGAACGCCTTCAGCACACCCGAAGGCCCTCCACTGCTTATGGACACCCCTGAGCGTGACAGTTTCCCTGTCTTCCTCTTTTTAGTCCAATAGTTATACAGTCACTAGAGTGGGCCCTGAGAAAGTTTTCTTGGGAACCAGCCCGAAAACTGAGGCGTCGGACTCATCTTTCAGCCTTACAGTTTTCATAATACACTGACCACATTTTCTAATTATTGCTGTGTCAAAACAAGCCCAACCGCCACTTCTCCTGATTTTTATTAAAGCTGTGAGAAATGTGTTGCAGCGCATAAATAAATGAAGGGGTAACCCTGGTTGTTATCACCACAATAAAGAGCTGATCTCTAACCCTGGCCTAACGTGTACCCGATTTCTCATACTCCCGCTATAGTTTTTAAAGGCTCAGTTTAATTGAATCTTTGAGCCGGTAATAGGAAGCAGATGGTTAAGAAATGAATTCCTCCACCACAGCTGAACGGTGTAGAAAGTGAAGTTTACCTCTAAACAAGCCAAGATAAGAACTTCATGCCCATTTAATTTTATGCTATACAGCGGGGTCCCTTTTCTGGAGCCTACAAAGTGCCTACCAAGGGCCGGGGTGTGTGTGTGCTTTTCCGCAAGTGTTCTGATTTGTCATTGGAAATTTGATTGGCTTTCCATATTTTTTTATTTTTTTTATTAACTTTTATTAAGTATAAACAACACATAAATATGAACAAACATGAACAAATAACAATGATGTCTGTAAATATTAAATACAACAATACATTCTTTAACACTATTGCAAAGTGAACAATTCAAAAAAACACAAAGTCTGAGTATTTATCCGGAAGTTTAAAACTTTGAGACTTATCATTATTAACATAACTAAAAAACACAAACCATTTTTCTATAAATGTTACCGGTACTTTACCAGTTTCATTGAATGTGAGTTGTAATGCAATCTTATCTGAGATTATATTATCCCATACTTTCAGTTTCCATTGTGCCAGTGTCGGGCTTTTAGGAGTTTTCCAGTTGGAAGCTATTAAGATCTTTGCTGACATTAGCAAGATAGATATTACTTCTCCGGCTTGTTTAGTTAAATTCAGGTCTGGCCAATAATGCAATAAGAAGGATTGTGGGGTAAAAGGAATTTCGATGCCTGTGATCTTTTTTATTTCTTGTATTACTGATGTCCAAAATAAATTTAATTTTTGACAGGAAAACCAGCAATGTAGCAATGTTCCTAATTCCCCACATTGCTTCCAACACAGGGAAGTGGGTATAAATTTACTTTTAAATAGTCTTTCGGGGGTTAAATACCATCTGGCGTAAAGCTTAAAGCGTTGTAAGTTTAAGTTAGTTGATCTGGTACAAAACATGCTATTTGTTAAAATGATGTTCCATTGGTCTTCAGAAAAGACTGCATTACAATCCTTGTGCCAGCTGTCTTGTAACGAGGTTAACTTTTTCCAAGTATTTGACATAATTAAGTTGTAAATAATTGCTGTTAAGCCTTTAATTGACTGATTGCATTTTTAAAAATATTTTTCAAACGGTGTTAAATCTCAATTTAAATTAATATGAGTTATATACTGTGATAATAAATGATTAAGCTGAAAATACTGTAACCAAGGAATTTGCGTTTCTGTCTTTTGTTCAAGTTGTTTCTGTGGAATTACTTTACCATTTTTGATAAAATCACATACTCGGAAATAACCTTTTTCGCGTAAACTTCTCAGGAAATTCGGGTCTCGGCCCGGAGAAAACCACGATTGGCCAAACACGGCACATAAGAGTGATACATTAGGAACCAGTATTTGTCGATATTTATTCCAGTGAGTCAATAAAGATCTCAAATATGGGTTTTGGAGTTCCTTAATTTTGTTTACATTTTGTGGATCCCACACAAATTCGTAAGATGGGGAATAACCGAGATCTGTTTCCTCCATTTCTGCCCATTGTTTTCCTGAAGTAGGTTGTAAAAAATAACCAATATATTTCAATTGAGAGGCAATATAGTATGATTCTAGGTCAGGCAAACCCAGGCCGCCTAATTTCCCTGGTTTCGTCAAATTATTGTATTTCACTCTAGCTTTCTTCCCACTCCATATAAATTTAACTAACATAGATTTCCACAAAATCAAATCAGCCCTCGGGACCTGGATTGGAAGATTCTGAAACAAGAACAAAAACTTAGGCAATATAATAGTTTTAATCAAGGCTTAGGAATGCTTGCAACCTCCACCATACTGTCTGGAACTGGTGCTTTGTGGTACACAGCCGCCAACCGTGGAGGTATTACTTAGCTGTCATGGTCTGTATCAGGGGTCCCCAACCTTTTTCAGGCAGTGGGCACTTCGGACTTCTGACACGGCTGCCGCAGGAAGTGTAGCATGCCACAAAATGGCTGCTTCCACTTCAGTCCCACAGTGAAGATCACAGAATCATAGAGTTGGAAGAGTAACTTTTTCAATTAACGTGAGATGGTGAAGCAACCAATCCTTAAACGTATCTTTCATTTGTTTCACTAAGGGGATATAATTAGTTGTATAGATATCCGACATTTGAATTGGAAACATAATACCTAGGTGTCTCCATGACTTTTTAACCCATTGAAAAGGAAAAAGTGGCTGAATCTGAAGTTTTAAGTCTTCAGGTAACCATACTGGGAATATCTCTGATTTATTATAGTTAATAGCGAATCCAGTAACGGAACTAAAGTAATTCAATTGTTTTAAAAGATGTTCTAAAGAACGTCTAGGGTCAGATAAATAAAACACAGCATCATCAGCGTATAGACCTAATTTAATTTCGGTTGACCCATGAATTATACCTGAAATCTCGGGGTTGTTCCTAATAGCAAACGCCAGAGGTTCTATAGATATGGCAAAAAGAAGTGGGGAGAGGGGACACCCCTGCCTAGTGCCCCTTTCTAGTTGTATATCATCTGATCTGTATTGATTTGTTAGGGTTTGAGCTACCGGTTTTGAATACATTGCCTGAATTATGTTTTTAAATTTTGGGCCAAAATTCATTTGATTTAATAATTCTTTGATATACACAGGCTCAACCCTGTCAAAGGCCTTTTCTGCGTCTGTTGACAAAATTAACGAAGGGATTTTTTTAAAAGTACAATGATGTATAAGATTTAGAGTTTTTCTAATACTATCGGCTAAAGATCTATTCGGCATGAATCCTGTTTGATCTGGGTGTATATAATTAGTAATCTGGTTCAAACGTGTAGCCATGAGGGTGGACAGAATTTTCAAGTCATGATTGAGGATAGATATGGGCCTATAGGATGAAGGCAAAGATTTGTCCTTATCCTGCTTGGGTATTACTATAATGCACGCTTCGTTCCAAGTCATGGGCATTGAACCCATTTGACGGACTTCATTGAGAGTAACTACCAGTTGTTCCATAATATCTGAGGAGAACGTTTTATAAAATTCAATGGGTATACCGTCCCTCCCTGGGGCTTTGTTGTTTTTGATTCTAAATAGAGATTTTTTTACTTCTTCAATACTAAAAGGTTTATCTAGGAGTTCACTATGTTCTTTTGTAAGTGTCACATTGAAATGAATCAATTTCAAATACTCTCTAATAGAACTGATGGAAGGTTTGGAAGAGGAATATAATTGTTGGTAATATTCCGTAAAAATCTCTGAAATTTTGTCTGGGGTGACATAAGATTTTCCATCAGCAGATTTAATGTGATGGATTAAGTTAGACGTATACTTTTTTGCCAATTTATATTTCATCAACCTTATGGATTTATTTGTTCTAGTGACATATCTTTGTTTCAGGAACAAGAGATTCTTTTGTAACTTCGCTGTTTCCAGAAGATCTAATTTCTTACGTTCTTCAGTTAATTTTTTGAGATATTTCTTACCTCCATATTTCATATGTTTGATTTCCAGCATTTTGATTCCCTTTTTTAACTCTTCTATTAATTTTTGCCGTTCCTTTTTACAGTTAGCAGAGATAGAAATTAAGTGCCCTCTAATTACAGCCTTAAAGGCATCCCATATAATTTGTTGGGAAACTTCACCGGCCTTATTAAGTTGAAAATATTCTTTGATTTTTGAAGTTATATTTTCGGTTATGTGTTGTTGTTGTAAAAGTAGGGTGTTCAGTTTCCAGTTCAAACCTTTGCCATCTTGATAAGATTTGTTATATGATCCAGAAACCCATGCATGGTCAGATAAAGTCAAAGAGCCCATATCTGCGTCTTTAAAATTATGTAATAGAGTAGATGAAACTAATATATAATCTATACGGGTATACACTTGATGTGTGTGGGGGAAAAAAGTATATTGCCTCACATTTGGATTCAACGAATGCCATAGATCCAATAAGTTATACTTCTCTAAGATATTTGCCAGATCTGTAAGAGTCTTGTTGTTATGTAGTGAATGCTTTTGTGTATGGAGTCTTTTAGAGGTTGTGTCTAATTTCTGATCTACAATGTAATTAAGGTCACATCCAATGATCAGTTCACCATCTTTAAAGGCCATTAAAGCACTCAGGGTTTCATCTAAGAATTTAATTTGGCCTTCGTTGGGAGCATATATGGAGGCCAATGTGATTGGTTCTCCATACATGGTCCCTTTCAAAAATAGGAATCTACCTTTGGGATCAGATTTCATTAGTGTACAATTGAAAGGGAAATTTTTTGAAATAAGAATGGCTGTGCCTCTCGCCTTTGATGACCCATCAGCGTGGAACTGTTGTGTGAACCAATTGGTTTTCAAAATATGGGGAAGAGGTTTTTTTAAATGAGTCTCTTGGAGACAAAGAATGTCTGGGCGTTCTTTTGCCCAGAAAGCTGAGACTTTATAGAGCTTATGCTTGTTGTTTAAGGCTCTAACATTCCATGTAACTATTTTAAAACTTTGTGTCATAAAAAATATAAACTTTTAAACAATAAACCCTAAAACCTAACCAACAACCTTGCCTATCGCAAGGTAAGCTTTCAGAATTGCGTGAGGGAAGCTCACTCTGAGATTCCCTATCTGAAAGACTGAAGAACAACCTGGGAGGGATAGCCAAT
>NW_015173129.1:133877-145832 GCF_001447785.1 Gekko japonicus
TAAATACTGTTATATCCAAATTGGCTGGGCGTGGACATATCCTTAAATTACCCACCAAAGATCATGTATACTATTTACCTACATCAAATTCTTAACAGAAAGTATACTGTATACCTGCATACGTTTTTTCTGATTAATTTAGGTACAAAATTATTATCGAATCATGACTGTTTACATGTATAAAATACCCTGAGCATTCCCGGAATGCCCACTAAACTATTCGTCTGCAATAAGTTCTCAACCAAAATTATACAGTATTGCATCATACATAATAACAAGCTAAAATACACTGTATTACTTCATACATTTCCCAAATAAATCAAGTATTAATTACTGTTATATCAAACTGGCTGAACGTAGAAATTGCTTTCAATTACCCACAAAAGGTCGTATAAACTATTTGTCTACATTAAATTCTTAACAAAAATTATACTGTATTTCTTCATACATTTTTCCTGAATAGTTCAGGTACAAAATTATTATTGAATCATGGCTGTTTACGTGCAAAAGTTTACATGCAAAAAACCCCCCTGAACATTCATGAAATGCCATCCAAACTATTCATACGCAATAAGTTCTCAGCCAAAATTATATTGTATTGCTTCATGCATTACCCAAAATAGTCAAGAGCAAAATGTTTTGCAATCATAATTGAGTGCACGTGGAAATTTCCTTGGATAACTCACTCTTGGCCATATCTCAAAAGCCCATATATGCTATTCTTCGACTATAAAATCTCAACAGAAATTATATTGTATTACTTCATACTTTTCGCAATTAAGTCGGGTACAAAATATTATTAAATCTTAACTAACTGTTCATAGAAAGTACCTTGAACTACTCACGAATGGTCAAGTAAACTGATCAACTGCATTACGGTCCCTGGAAAGAAAAAAGTTCAGGTATTCTGGAAACTGTTTATTTCCTCCTCGGAAAGCTGTATCTCCAGGGTTTGCAAAAGCTTGATGCCGGAAGGGATATCTGAAGCTTGTGTGAGGATACCATTTTTGTAGACTTGGATGTCCGATGTTGGGCTCCAACGAAATCTTATGTGAGCATTAAATAGCTTGAGGGTGATCGGCTTCAGGCTTCGGCGCTTATCCAGCAGAAAGGTCGAGCAGCACTTGAATTTTTGCACCTCCATACACCAACGAGCCGTTAAGGCGTGTAGGGGACCCAGGCGATAAGCTTTTAAAATAATTGGAACATTCCCGTTGTCCCTTTTCAGTACGATAGCCAGCCATTCTGCAAGTAAAATAGCTAGATCTTTTCCTTTTTCAGCGCCCTCTTCAAGCCCGCGGAATTTCAGATTTAAAAGGCGCCATTTATTTTCCAGCGCTTCCAATCTGGAGGTCTGTTGTTTTTCTCTTGTTTGCATGGTTTGCAGTCCCTCCTGTAAATTAAGAGTTAATTCAGCAGTCTCTTCCGCAGTCCTAGTAGTATCGGTAAGACCTTTCACTAGATCATTTAGCTGAGATTGCATAGGTTGGAGGAGCTCTGAAACGCTAGAAGTCAAAGTTTTTAGTAGGTCTGATTTCAAATCATGGAAGTCTTGCCTTGTTATCGGAGCTGTGGCGCCATCAGACGGAAGGCCGTTAGGGGTTGAGCAGCCGTTGGACGCCATGCTGTCTTCAGAATCTTCTGTAGGCCCCGAAGTTTTGGCGGCGGATTCTCGCGTAAAGTAGGTAGAAACCGTAAAATTTTGCAAGCTGTTTCTAGAGTCCTTTTGTTTATGGGACTTTCCCATCTCTGAATTTAGGCGTATAGGAGAATATATCCAATTTGTTAGCAGGTTTCGGCAGGTGGAGTCGGGAGCAAGCAGATATTGCGACTACTCACATCGGCGTCGCTCCGCCCCCCTCCGGCTTTCCATATTTTTAATAGTGTTGCTTTGGCGGCAGCTGCCGCCACAGCACGAGGATCTTCACCATGTGACTGAAAGCGGTGGCGGCCATTTTGTGCCCGCCCACCAAGTTGTATCAGAGTTCCAGTGGCTCAGAAAGGTTGGGGAGTCCTGCCATACAATGAAACATATTCTGATGCCAATCGATAAAGCTTTGTGCTTCTGCTGAAAATTATGCAGAGACACTAGAATAAAATCATGGCTAAAAAATAGGAGGCGGCACTGTGAAATGTCTAGGTGCCAGGGCGACTGGTGATTGGGATTTCTCCAGCCTTGCACTACATGGCTTGATGGCTGACTCGGCAGTCGCCATAACGTCAATAAATGTGCACCAGGGGTCCCCAACGTCGTGCCAATGGGCTCCATGGCACCCACTGACATCTTTCAAGGTGCCCACCAGGTGTTTTTAGAAAGTGGGTGGAGCTTTTGTCTGGCAAGGGTTTTAAGTGGCAGATTTTTTAAAAAAAAGACATTGCTTTGGCGGCAGCTGCCACCGTAGCACAAGGATCTTCACTGAGTGAGTGAAGTCAGCTGCGGCAGCCATTTTATGGCTGGCTCCGCTTTCTATGGCAGCCATTTTGTGGCTGGTTCCATTTCCTGTAGCTGCTATTCTGTGGCAGTCATTTTGGGGCTGTGCCCACTGCGCTGTATTAGAACTCCAAAGGTGCCTGCAGGATTGAAAAGATTGGGGACCCCTGAGACACATTAGAGTTGATTGAACAGCACTGAAGTGCATTGAACTGTGTTGTGCGATTATTATTATTTCTTTAACCGTAGCAAGAGCTAAGGAGCTCTCTATTTAAAGTAACACTGCTACTGGTAACGGCAGCTAAAATGGAGAGAAGAAAAGACCTTGGCAGGTTTCTTGAAACAGTGGTGGTTATTTCCGTGTTATCTACAGTTTATTGAAATGGAAATGATAAGTCTTTCCAAGGAGGCAGCTGTTATGCCGTTCAGTTTAAACGGATATTTGCGACTGAAGGAAAAAAATCTTGGGTTTTTTTTGTTGTTGTTGGCTGCAGCGTGTCATGCCAATGACAGCATGATCCGCCCTCGTCTTTTTGGCAGATAATCTTGGGTGCGTCCCTTCTTGGCCCATGGCAGTCTGCTGATAAATTTGTCACTGAATGTTGTCCTCAAATCCTTGACAGAGGGACGTGGCAGCAGAGAGGGCTGAAATTATTCCATTGCATGTCAGGCCGGTGAATTGTGGGGGCCGCTTCTTGAGTGGTATAACTTGGCATGGAGGTTGATCTTGGCCTTAAAGCCTGAAACGCCTCAGAACCGAGCCTTACTGGATCACACCAATATAGCTCAGCGTCCTCTTCTCCCCAAAGGAGTCAACTGTACCCCATAGGAATGCTTGCAACCTCCACCCTACTGTCTGGAACTGGTGCTTTGTGGTACACAGCCACCAACCGTGGAGGTATTACTTAGGTGTCATGGTCTGTATCAGGGGTCCCTAACCTTTTTCAGCCAGTGGGCACTTCGGACTTTTGACACGGCTGCCGTAGGAAGCGTAGCATGCCACAAAATGGCTGCTTCCACTTCAGTCCCACAATGAAGATCACAGAACCATAGAGTTGGAAGGGACCTTCCAACCTCCTGTTCGATGCAGGTATACTGTGATTCATGTGCTGTGGTGGCAGCCGCTGACAAAGTAACTCTTTACAAAATCTTGCACAGTGAATCAAATCTCCAATGACCCATCAGAAGCCTTGCTGGACAAAAGACCCTACCTGGCCCTGCCTACTTTGTAAAAACAGTTGTCGACTGGCACCATGGTGCCCCTGGGCACCACGTTGGGGACCCCAGGTCTGTATTCATAGATTGCTCTTGCTGTGTGAGAACCAGTGTGGCCTAACAGCTAGAGTGTAAGCTTGCTGGGTGACCTATGGCCAGTCACAAACACTCAGCCTAACCTACCTCACAAGGTTGTTGTGAGGAAAAAATGGAGGAGGGAGAAAGATACAAGTCACTTTAGGTCCCTACTCAGGAGCAAAATGGGGTATAAACAAAGTAAATAAAATAATTGAATCCCTTTTGAAAAATGCTTAGACTGCTGGCTGTGACTGTATCTTGTAGTGATGAACACTGTTTGCGAATTACGTCTGTCTTGAATCATTGTTAGTCCCCGACTTCTCATATATTGGGAGGGAGAGAAAGTTCCTGTACTAAAAAGTCTTTTACTCGTGGTTGGATCATGCCCAGTACCACTCTGAAAATGCTCTCACTATTTAGGTTCGAATCCCCTAGCTTGCTGAGGGCCAGTGGGCCAGTTGCAATACTGTCACCCTAACCTACCTCACAGGGCTGTTGTGAGGATGAAACAAAGGAGGGGGAGAATGTTGTTAGCCACTTTGGGTCATTGTAAGGGGAGAGCAGCAGGGATTATAAATGAAGAAAACAATTTTTTTAAAAAAATAATGAAGTATTTTATAATGCAGCGGGCTATGCCGATCGGGTGTCTGCACTAAGTTCAGTATCAACGGTGATACTCCATTTTCAGTTAACAAACGTACCTCCTCCCCATTTTGGGAAACCAGGGCAAACCAAAATTGGGTGGGGAGGTGGGACCTTTTCCCATTATTTTCTGGTCCATCTCCTCTCTCGGTCTTTTTTTAATGGTTGGCACTGTCTCCTCAAGGAAACGGGTGGAGTGATTGATTGTTTTTCCGTAAACGGAATCCGGGTGCTTTTCCTTTCCTGTGCAAAGAAAGCTCTCCTGTGGAACCCGTGGCAGTTAAGTTCAGTCGCTTGCATTTTAATATCTCAGCATTTTTGGAGTCCTCAGAAATACACTTCCAAAAAATGCACATTCTTTGGAGGGATCTGTAATCTTGAACAGCCTTCCTGTTTATGCGTTCTGTCTCTTGTTGGACTGTCCGGTGCAGCAGGGGGGGAAAGGGTATCCTGGCAGCAGACAGAACTCATGACTTCCCTGTCAGTTCCGCATCCCGGTTTTCTTCTGAAAGATGAGCAAGCGTGCTCTCGGGTGATGCATGTCTGTCAGAAAAACTGAGAAAATGCAATGTCGAGTTTTGGACAGGGCGAGCCAGGGCAAAGCGAGAACTTTTGCAGAGCAAGGATTTTGGCCTTCCCGCGGTGGCTCAGAGGTTAAGACGCTGAGTTGCACACCGGAAGGTCAGTAGCTTGGCAGTTCGAGATCTGAGCGCTACGTGACAGAGTGAGCTCCCATCTCCAGCCCTAGCTCCTGCCAGCCTAGCAGTTCGAAAGCAAGAAATTGCAAGTAGATAAATAGGTACCGCTTCGGTGGGAAGGTTACAGCGTTCTGTGCGCCTCGGAATTTAGTCATGCTGGCCACATGACCATGGAGAAGTCTTCGGACAGCGCTTCAGCTTGAAAATGGAGATGAGCATCGCCCCTTAGAGTCAGATTCGACTGTCTCTTGAGCAGGGGAAACCTTTAACAGATAAGTTCCCTTGACCTGAATGGCCCAGGCTGGCCGGATCTTGTCACATCTCGGAACTTAAGCAGGGTTGGCTGGCCCTGGTTAGTACTTGAATGGGAGTTCACCAAGGAAGTCCAGGGTTGCTACACAGAGGCAGGCAATGACAAACCACCTCTGAACACTGGAGTCAAACTTGGTTCTGTAGCTTCAGACCAACACAGCTACCCCACCTGAATCCAGCAACAGATAAATTCTGTTAGGCCTGACCACTGAGCTAATCTGCTGATTTGGGACCGATTCATCGAGCGACTCTCTCAATGAACATGTTGATTCTCCAAACCTTCATGTCGATGGAAGCGTGAGAAAAACGCACGATTGAATGAAACGCCGATGCTCGTGCCTCAAAGAAAGAGCCATCTTTTAATCTCCCCCTCCCGGTTTGGCTACCTCCAGGCCTCGAACACAAAACCTCTGTTTGTAACGGGAATAAGAGGATGTCCTCGTAAAACCCAGAGCTCAGGGCAAGCCAGGAAACCTCTGATAAACAGAAGCGCGCTGTGACATTTGGGTGGGTTTTTTTTGTTTTTGTTTTAACAAATCGCCTTCTGCGTGCGGCTTAGGGAGTCACGGTTAAAGAGAGTCAGAATCCTCATTTGTCAAGAAGACACTTGTATAAGTGTCCCATTAGGATTTCATAACAAATGGTGATTTATTGAAGAGTTCCTGGCTTGCCGTTTCAGTGCAGTGGGGGGAAAGGGAGGTCCAGAACCAAACGCACATGACATGATTCAGAGTGGCGTAGTGGTGCAGAAGGTCACACTAGGATCCTGGGTTGTCAGCTCTGGGTTGGGAAATTCCTGGAGATTTGGGGGTCGGTCCTGGGGAGGGCAGGGCTGACCTCAGAGGATTTATCATTGGATAGACAAGTGTCCATGGTCATGTGGTCAGCATTTTCTCACCTGCGCCAGGCCTGCCAGCTGGCTTTTTATATGTCTGGGTCTGACCTTGCCACACTGATCCATCCAGTGTTCACCTCCAGATTGGACTACTGCAATTGACTCGACGTAGGGCTACCCTTGAAGACAGTTTGGAAGCTGGTGGTGGTCCAGAATGTAGCTGCCAGGTTGCTGACTGGAACATCATGGTCCACTTATGTTATTCCAATTCTGCGGCAGCTGCACTGGCTACCCATTAGTCTCCGGATCCAATTCAAGGTGTTGGTGTTAACCTTCAAAGCCCTTAATGGTTTGGCACCCTCATACCTACGGGGCAGCCTCTCCCATTACAACCTTCGCACTCTCTTCGGTCATTGTCTCGGGGCCTCTTGCAGGTGCCTGGCCCCAGGATGGCTCGGTTAGCTGTCACCAGGGAAGGGCCTTCTCAGTTATGGCCCCTACCCTGTGGAATGCCCTTTTGGATCACACCCGTCCCCTGCGGGACTTGTTTGGCTTCTGCATGGCATGCAAAGCTGAATTGTTTAGGTTGGTCTTTGGAGGGTATTTATTTATTGTTAAATTTATGCCTTGCCCTTCCCGCAAAGCAGGCTCAGGGCGGCTTCCAACAACAATACAACAAAACAGAATAAAAGCATAAATAGTACAGAATTAAAACACAACCATTAAAATAATGCATTAGAAATGTTACAAAGTACTGGCGGCAGTTAAAATAAGCAAATGAGATGTTTTCAAATAAAGTGCTTCGATGTTATTCCACATAAGTTTTTGGATGTTATTTTGCTCGTTCTTGAGGCAGCTGCGGATGTCAACATTACTGGCCGTGCACTAAGACGGCAGTGGCCCCTAGTTATATGCCTGGCGGAAGAGCTCTGTCTTGCAGGCCCTGCGGAACTGTGAAAGGTCCCACAGGGCCCTGATCTCCTTCGGGAGCTTGTTCCACCAGGTAGGGGCTGCCACCAAGAAGGCCCCGGCCCTAGTAGCAGCTAGCCTGGCCTCCCTCGGGTCAGGGAGGGTCAACCGATTTTGAGACCCAGACTGTAGTGCTCTCTGGGGTATATACAGGGAAACCATAGTGGTATGGTGATGACCATGTATTTTAATATCTTAGTGTTTTAATATTATAATGTTAATATTTTATATTTGTTATTTGTTTCTGTGTTGTTTTACATTATTGGTTTTAATGCTGTAAGTCGCCATGAGACCCTTCGGGTGAGTAGCGACTAGAAAAACCCTAACAAAGAAATAAATTATAATGCCATAGACTCCATTTTCCAAAGCAGCCATTTTCTCCAGGGGTGCTGATCTCTGTAACCTGAATATCCGTTGTAATTATCTCCAGTTACCATCTGGAGATGGGTAACCCTATGGGAGACCCAGGCTCGAGTCCCCACTTTCCCACAGAAGCTCGCTGGGTGGCTTTGGGGCTAATCACATGCTCTCAGTCCAACCTAGGGCTGCCAGTGTTCAGGTGAGGCCTGGAGATATCGTGGCAGTATAACTTATCTCAGGACTGTTATTGTTGTAGTTGTAGAAGAAGAAGAAGAGATTTATACATTGCCCTTCAGAGTCTCAAAGTGGCTTACAATCTCCTTTCCCTTCCCCTCAGCAGACACCCTGTCAGGTAGGTGGGGCTGAGAGAGCTCTTTCAAGGACTGCTCTTGAGGGAACGGCTCTGAGAGAACTTGTGACTGACCCAAGGTCCCACCAGCAGCTGCATGTGGAGGAGTGGGGAATCAAACCCGGTTCTTCCAGATTAAAGTCTGCACTCCTAACCACTGCGCCAAACTGGCTCTCAGACATCCATGGGAGAAAATGGTTGCTTTGAAGAATGGACGGTATGGCGTTATATCCCACCTTACTGCTGAATCTCCAGGAATTTCCCAATCTGAAGTGGGCAAACCTAGTCCAACTTGCTCCACAGGAGTTGTGGTTGAGAGAAAGTGGAAGAGAGGAGGAGAATGTGGATGCATGTGTACCCAATGCCTCAACTTTGTGGAAGTCAGGTGCATCTGACCACAGTCTCCAACATCACGCAAAGTCCCTTGTCGGAAGAATCTTCTGCAATAAAACGCAGAAGACAACTGGGAAACTAAAACCTTCAATCTTTGCCTCCTGCTCGATCTGTCGCAGGGAGTTCATCTCGAAAGCACAAAGGCCTTTTGCTGAAAAGACGGCCAGCGCCATTTGATGTGGATCTCTCTTGTTCAAGTTGGCTATATGCTTTCTGTGACTTTTAGGCCATGGTTGGATGAGAGACTATGACAGGGGTCCCCAACGTGGTGCCCCCGGGAACCACGGTGCCCCCCTGGCACCTTTCCTGGCACCCGCCGAGTGCTTTTAGAAGGTGGGTGGGGCTTTTGTCCAGCAGGGCTTCTGATTGGCTGAGTGGGTTTTAAAGGCATCCTGTCAAACAGAGCTCCAACATGAAACGTTGAAGAGTTACTGTAATGAGTCACATGTAGCCTTGAGCCCTCACATTTTGTAGTTGGCTCCACCTCCTGCACTCAGAATTCGAGGCTCAAAAAGTTTGGGACCCTTGGATTATTATTTTCCAGTACTGTCTTCAGAGATGCGTGGCCTGTTGCAGGTGGAGCCCTGGCATCAGGAGCAGGAGGGAGCGGTTTGTGTATAAACTAGGGTTGCCAAGTGTAAAATCCTCTGTAGCGGGGGACTCCCTTCCGGCGTCTAAAGCACGTGCGCCACACGCACGTCACCCGGAAGTGACGTGACGACGCCAGGCACACTGGGGGCGGGGCCACGACCATCCAAGGGAAAACCATGGCCCCGCCCCCAGCGCACGTCGGGGTGGGGTTCCTCCCGGAGCCCGATCCACTGGCGGCGGAGAACGGGCCTCTGGGGCGGGGGGACTTGGCAAGCCTAGTATAAGCCAATTTTTAGGTGGCGCACACAGCTCAGGGGTATGGTAACTGTTGAAAGCACACTTACCCAAACTGGTGTGAGCAGTTTGGAGGCTCTTTAGGAACTGAAGTGGGGGTAGGTTTGCCAGCTCTTACCTCAATTAGTAGGGGAGGGGCTCCTAGGTCTGTCTTGGAGTTCGGAAGTGACGTCATCACGCCAGGAATGTCAAGGCATTGACACTCTAGCATTTGGGCCAAAACCTCTATGGTGACCTGAGTTTCGGCCAAAATGCTAGAGCGCCGATGTGTTGATGTGCCTGGCGTGATGATGTCACTTCCAGGTGACGTCATCTCACCAACCACGTGTGGGGCGGGGCTTCCCCTGCCAGGCAGTTGGCTCGCAGCGAATTGGAGACCCCGAAATTGGGGGGAACCCTGCCCCGACCGGGGGTCTGGCAACCCTAGTTGGGGGGATTTTTAGATCTTGGGGGTGGCTAAGTGGTATGTCCAAAAATGGACACTGCGGTATATCGGTCTGTCTATCTCAGGGGTCTCCCACCTTTTTGAGCCTGTGGGCACTTTTGAAATTCTGATTCAAAGGGGTGGGTGCAGTCCGCAAAATGGCTGACACCATAGGCGGAGCCAGCCACAAAATGGCTGCTGCAAGATGGCTCAGCCAACCACCAAATGCCAGAGAGCGAGGCTGCGTGTGGCTCTTAATAGTTTCTCGTCAACATTCTAGGCAGAAGCCTCTGCTCAGCAGGATGCCTTTTTAAACAAACATATTGTTTAACTATTTTCTTGCTCGCACACATGTTATCTTCAGTCATGCAGCGAAGATCCCCTTGCGCTGTGCTGGCAGCTGCCGCCAAAGCATCATTCTTAGAAATTTGCACAGCAAATCAGATCCCACAAGCCCTGTGGGGCAAAATCCTCACCTGGTCCTACGCACTTTCTAAAAACATTGGTGGTTGCCACGGGCACCATGTTTGGGACTCCTGGTCTAGCCCAATACTTTGTGGTCTGGAGGACTTTCCCAACATCAGCAACTGGAGACCCTTTAAAACACTGGCAGGACCTGGGGACTCACTGTCTGGCTCGTAGCTACAGTGGGCCTATTGGGGGCTCTGCCCTCTTCCTTAAAGGACCAGCCCCTTTCCTTAAAGCCTCCCACTTCTTAAAGCTCCCCCCGCTTCTTCCCAAAAAGCATTTAAGTGCTTTTGAGAAGAAGGGATGGCGTGTGCTCCTCTCCCTCCCCTCCTGCAGGATTTAAAGGGCCCTACAGCTGATCAGCGCCCACGTGCTCCCTGCCGATCAGCTGAAGGGCGCTTTAAATCTTGCAGGAGGGGAGGGAGAAGGGGTGCACCACCCCCCTTCATTATGGAAAATAATGGCAGCCCCGCCAGCCCCACCAGAAAAAAAAAATTGCTCCACAAGCCACAAAATCCTGTCTATGGGCCTGCTGCATTTGCCCTCCCTCCAACCTAACCAATACTTTCTGGTGAACATTATGTAATGTATTCAATAGCTGCCATTGAATGCATAACTGTATGTGAACAACATAATTGAAATGCCATGTAAAGCTTCGTCCTGGGCTAGGATCCTAATCTATCCAATCGTATTGGTAGCCCAGGAAGAACCAACCAATCAGGTACCAGGAAGCGAGCGACTTAACACATTATAACCCGAGAATTGCCTTGATGCATCAGACCAATATTCTGGTCTTCTTCTTCTTCTAACGAACAGAAGCAGAGCACACTGCTGGTTAGCCCTCCCCTTCCTCACTGCATTGACCATCTGATACCTTGGAGGTATACTGCTCCTGGATATGGAGGTTCTATCCCTAATGCACCGAACAGGCGTTGATGGGCTTCTCTATTTAATTAAGCTGACTGAAAATAGTAATGAGGGAGTTTGGTGGGTTTGGGAACGTGTCCTCCTTGAATTTTGGTAGCCTGTTCGTTGCTCATTCTTCCTTCCCCCTCTGCCTTGATGCTGAGCCAACATTTGCTGTGTGCCATTCATCATCGTTCAGAGGAGCAGGGCTGCGGTGATTTACGTCCACTTAATGAGCCCGTGAAGAGAAACTTTAGGGGAATTGCTGTATAGGCAATGTAATTTATGCCTTGTAAATCTCAGACTGGGAGTCAGAGCTTGATGTGGGGCTGCCGTCCTGTGGGGCAAGAGAGTACATCTGCTCTCTTTTTGGACACAGGATTTCCCCTCCCCTGAATTGCATGCTTGATGTTCATTTTAAAGCAGAGCCTGCGCGGAACTGAGTTTTGAATTGTACAGGAGATTACTAAAGGAAACATCAAGCCTATGAAACCTACCACTGGTGTGGAATATTGTGATTTGTGAATGGGAAGGCATACATGAAGCTGTCTTATTCTGAATCAGACCCTTGGTCCATCAAATCAGTATTGTCTTCTCAGACTGGCAGTGGCTCTCCAGGGTCTCAGGCTGTTGTGTATGCGGACCGCCACCGGGGGCCAGCGGTCAGCCAGAGCTGCCAGAGCTTGACTCTGGAACAACAATAGGGACTAGGCTCCTAGTCCCTCCACTGGGGAGCCAATGGGATCCGTGGCGGGAGATTCAAACCCACCAATGGTGACCAGGGGCGTGTCCCCAGGGATGTATATAGTTGGCCCCCGGGCCGTTTGTCCTCTCTCTTGTTATGTAGGGAGCCAATGGGATCCGTGGCGGGAGATTCAAACCCACCAATGGTGACCAGGGGTGTGTCCCCAGGGATGTATATAGTTGACCTGCCGGCCGTTTGTCCCCTGTCTTGTTGTGTACCTAATAAAGCGTGCTATGCACTACGTC
>NW_015173129.1:149486-158858 GCF_001447785.1 Gekko japonicus
CGTGGCGGGAGATTCAAACCCACCAATGGTGACCAGGGGTGTGTCCCCAGGGATGTATATAGTTGGCCTGCCGGCCGTTTGTCCCCTGTCTTGTTGTGTACCTAATAAAGCGTGCTATGCACTATGTCGTCGTCTGTCGTTTCTCCATGCGGCAACCCACTACACAATACAGGCGGAGGTCTTTCCCCATCACCTCTTGCCTGGTTCTTTTAACTGGAGATGCCGGGGATTGAACCTGGAACCTTCTGCATGTCAAGCAGATGCTCTACCACTGAGCCACAGCCCCTCTTTACAGCTCTCCAGGGTCTCAGGCGGAGGTCTTTCCCATCACCTCTTGCCTGGTTCTTTTAATTGGAGATGCTTAGGATTGAACCTGGGACTTTCTGCATGCCAAGCAGAGGCTCTACTGCTGAGCCACAGCCCCTCTTTACAGCTCTCCAAGGTCTCAGGCAGAGGACTTTCACATCACCTCCTGACTGGTCCTTTTTAACTGGAGATGCCGGGGATTGAACCTGGGACCTTCTGCATGCCCAGCAGAGCATCTACCGCTGAGCCACAGCCCCTCTTTGCCACAGCCACAGCTCTCTGAGCCACAGCCACAGCCACAGCTCTCCAGCAGAGCGTCTACCGCTGAGCCACAGCCCCTCTTGACAGCTCTCCAGGGTCTCAAGCAGAGGTCTTTCCCATCACCTACTGCCTGGCCGTTATTAACTTGAGATGCCAGGGATTGAACCTGGGACCTTCTGCATGCCAAGCAGGTGCTCTACCACAGAGCCACACCCCCTGTTTACATTTTGGCCCCTGCAGGAATTGACCTGTGGTCTTTCTTCAGCTATGATCTTGTTGCCTCTGCTCTGCTTCTGTTATGGGAGTAATGTTGGGCAACCTTACAGGGCTGTAATTATGGTTGTGGAGATAATGAGCTATGATTGGCTACTAGTGTTCCGGTGTGTGTTTCTGTGTTAGTGGAGATGAGACTGATGGATACATTGGGCAGGGCCTTCTCAACCATGGCCCCCAAGCTGTGAAATTCCAGCCCTCTTCCCTTCCCAGAAACGTTTGAAAACTGGTGGGCACTTGTTGTGTTCCCTGAAACTATGCTTCAGGGGTCCCCAATGTAGTGCCCATGGGCAGCATGGCACCTACTAAGTGTTTTTAAGAAAGTGGGTGGGACCACGTGGGGTTCCTCCCTAACAAGACTTCTGTTTGGCTGCTATGGATTTTATGCGCTGTGCAGATTTTTTTTTAATAATTGTTTTCATAAATTGCCACCACAGCACAAGAATATTCACTGTCTGACTAAAGGTAAGATGTTGCAGCCATTTTGTGGCTGGCTCCATCTCCTGTGGCAGCCATTTTGTGGCCGGCTCCACCCCCGTGGCAACCATTTTGTGGCCAGCTCTGCCTCCTGTGGCAGCCATTTTGTGTCTGAGCCCACCACACTATGTAAACTCTATCTAGAACACTGCATCACAGTTTCTATTTGAGAAGCACGGACTAGATGGACTATGGGTCTGATCCAGCAGGGCTCTTCTTATGTTCTTATGTTCATGGAGCTCTAAGGCTAATGGAGCCATGTTATGTATTGTGTTATATGCATAGCCTGAATTATAGAATGAACCTGAGCTTCAGTCACAAGCTCCATAGGCTCTCAGTATCCGAAAATCTGCAGCCTGATTGACTGCCGTTGCGCAACAGCAGCCAATCAGGGAAGACTATGACTTTCGGCGGGAACAAACCCTATTGGTCCTAAGCACTCACTTATGATTGGACCTTACTGTTCTAGGGGTGTGGTTTAGCCAGTTCCAAACTGCATATAGGTTCGCGTTGTTCTGTGTGTTGTTGTGTTCTGTTTTAATAAACTAAAGTCACTTGTTAAAGAAAGAGCTGCCTGATCTCACGTTACAACAAGACAGCACAATTTTTGCTAGTGATAATTCTCTTTTTGGATCTTTCTTCCTCGGACAAGTCAGTCACCTTGCATTGCTTCCCTGTGGCTGAGCCTGCAGAAGGCAGAATTCAAGGAGGGAAGGAACTTCAGTGAGGTATAATGCCATAGAGTCCACCTTCCAAAGTAGCCAGTTTCTCCCAGGCAGGCCCCCCTCCCCTTTGAGCCTGCAAGCACCTTTGGAATTCTGACACAAAATGGCAGCCACAGAAGGCGGAGCAAGCCATAAAATAGCTGTGGCAGCTTACCGTCAGCTATGCAGTGAAGAGCCTTGTGACGGCAGCTGCCGCCAAAGCAACATTTTAAAAATCTGCATAGCCAATCAGATGCCTTGCTGGGCAAAGGCCACAACTGGCACCACTAATTTTCTAAAAACACTTGGTGAGCATCAGGAAGGGTGCTGACAGGTGTGATGGTGCCCACAGGGACCATGTTGGAGACCTCTGCTCCAGGGAACTCATCTCTATCGTCTGGAGATCAATTGTAATTCCAGGAGATCGCCAGGCCCTCCCTGGAGACTGGCAACCTGATGTGCCTTGTAAGTCCTTACAAGATGACACTGTATGTCCAAAGCGTCTCTGCCTGCTGCCAAGTATAAAGCGTTGCTTCTTAAAAATTTTATTTGCTTTACCTGTAGTCCTCTTTCCTTGCCGAGATTCGCATCAGATTACAAAATGAGAAAAGCAACGCAATGCAGAAAAACAGCATCAGACGCGCCGTAAACAATGCAACGGCTGGGTGGCAGGAACAAATCAGAAAACCGTGCACCACAAGCAAGACCAGGTGTACAATCAGCCATGTGATGACTTACAATTTGCATTACGTGTCGGAACAGATTGTGGATTATAAAATCCCTTTCCACCTTGCGAGAGGAGACATATACATAAATAAGGATTTTCGCTTGGATTTTGATTTGGCCTTCACAGACGTTCAGGTGAATTCATAGCTTGATTCCCCCCCATAAAACACGGATTATTGTATGCAATTGTGCTTTTATCCTCCCTCCCATTTACAAATCAATCAAACATACACATACCCTGTTGCTAATTCCTAAGGATAACCACGTGATAAACATTAATTATAACTTTGAAACAGCTGGGGTTACTTGATACTTTTAAACTGCGAAAACGCTTTGGGCAGGACTTTATAGGTAGATTTGCCAACCTCCAGTTGGCACTTGGAGATCTTCCCGCTTTTACAACCGATCTCCACGTGACTGAGATCAATTCCCCACGAGAAAATGGCTGCTTTGGAGGGTGGACTCTGTGGGATTATACCCCACTGAGGTCACTCCCCTCCCCAAACCCCACCCTCCTCAAGCTCCACCCCCAAAATCTCCAGGAATCTCCCAACTGAGAGTTGGCAACCCTGTTTATAACGGAAGCATAGAAATATCTTAAATGGTGATGGTTTCCATTCCATTGTTCTTAGATTTATGAAACGAGAGATCTTTAGGAATAGAAAATTTTCTGTGAAAATGAATAAAGCATTTCTGGAAATGTCATGCCCCACATTTCTGTGTGTGTTGTCAGCGTCTGTATGGGCAGCCTGTGAGATCCAGTATTGGGGAGTAGTGGTTAGAGCAGGGGTGTCAAACATGTGGCCCGGGGGCTGGATCAGGCCCCCAGAGGGCTTCTATCAGGCCTGCACTGGAACTGGCGATTTCCTGCTTCCAGTTTGTTGCTGCTGCTGCATCATAGCTTGCTTTGCCAGACTCTCTCACTCGCTCAGCCATTTCATGTTTCCCCCTGGGTCCTAGACTTTGAACTCTGAGCGTGAGATTTCTTTCTTTTTTTTAAGTACCCATAGGTACACTTTTATTATTTTTAAAAAATCTACAACAAACAAATCTACACACTACAGACATTCTACTACACATAACATATATACCAAGAGTACAGTTACATTATATGCTTATATGCAATTACTTAATTAATAAAAACTCTATATCAAATACTTTCCATTCTTCTATCTTCTGTGTTCTCAAGCCCATTGCGCTATTCTTGCCTAGACTTCTATTACATTGGCATTATACCAATCATAAAACTTTTTCCATGTTTTTTGAAATGTCCACTCTTTACTTAATCTCATTTCTAGAGTCAGTTTATCATTTTCTGCTGTTTCAAACAGTTTATTCACCATGGTTTTCCAATATTTGGCATATAAGATTCTTGCGGCTGTCGTCATATAAACAGTCAAATACCTATTCTGTGGTGAATGTCAATAAATCAAAAGTAGGTTTGCAGCTTACAGATATACTCAAGATTGCAACAGCACAGACATTTTGATGCAATAATTCAGAGCGAGAGGTGTCAGTTATCAGATACTATTATTGCAAGAGTGCTGATGTTTTAAGCATGTTTTTATTTTTAAGATTAAAAAAAAAACCTTTGTGTTTGTGTCCTTTATAAAGTTTATATCTCTGCTACCTGGCATTACATTTTATGACACACATGGCCCCGGCCCAACAAGGTCTCATTTATGTCAGATCCGGCCCTCATAACAAATGAGTTTGCCACCTCTGGGTTACAGTGTTGGCCAAGGATCTGGGAGACCCAGGTTCGAATGCCCACTCTTCCATGGACATGCTCTCAGCATAGCCTATCTCACAGGATTGTTGTGAGGATAAAATGAAGGCGAGGAGAGTGATGTAAGCCGCTCTGGGTCCCCACAGGGATGAAAGGCATAAGAGCGAAGTAAATAAAAATATCTTGAGTTCGGTGATGAAGCAAAGTTGAGAGACAAAGTTGAGAGATAAAGTTGAGAGATAAGTCTTCCTGGCGCCTAGTCTTACTAAATAATCTGGACTTCTTGCGTTGAGTTGTTATATCTCCACTTCACCTGCCCTACCTGCCTTCCAGAACGACCTCTCTTCTCTCGCCTTGACAGCTGGTGGGGATTTCAAGCGATCTCCTTCCTAGCTGGGGCTTTAAAATAACAGTTCCCTTTCCTTCCCGGGGCTGGAAGCAGGATCCAGCCGTGCCGAGTCAGCTGTCCCAATTCTTGCTTGAGCACAAACGGGTTGAGCAGGAAATGCAGGCCTCTCGGCTTGGTTTGGCTCCCAGCTTGAAAAGAGCTGTCGGGCTTTTTTTCCTTTGCCGAATCGTAATTAAGGCCAAGTGCAAGTTAGAGAAGAAACTGCTTACTCTTTGGTAGGCACAACTACCGAGGGGGGGGGGCTTGCTTTGTGGGTTTGGGGGAAACCCGGCAGCAAGTGGAGACGGCTTCCCCGTTATCTCTGCCCCAAACTTGGCATTGGATATACTGAATTTTCTTCTCCTGGTGTTGTTTCTCTCCCAGATTCGGCGAAGCCTCCACTGAGCGACGGGAGGGACCCTGAAGAGCCGCCGATGCAGACGCCCCCGGGAAACCCACTGGTGGTCTCTCACACCCTGCCGGAGCTGCTGGGCAAAGACACGGTGCAGGTGGAGCTGATCCCAGAGAAAAAGGGACTTTTTCTCAAACACGTGGAATATGAAGTTTCCAGCAAGGTAAAACTCAGCTTGGCGGCAGACAGAAGGAGCTGTGATGGAGTCCTTGTTCTTAATCAGTTTGGCCAGTTCAGGACCTGAAGGGCTGAGATTGTGGGGTTGAATGGCCAGTCTCAGGAGCATCCGCTTGCTGGACGGATGCAGAACTCTGGTTCTGAATTTTTTTGTGGTGAGGGGCTTCTAATAAGGTGGCAGGGTGCTCAAGTTGAGGATTCTTTCGCATTGTCTCTTGTGGGATTGTTTTTGGATCGGTCCGTGCAGGACAGAGATGCTTTTGCTGGGCTTGGGATACCTTGCCAACCCCGAGTCGTGTGGACAAATAGGGGGATGCCTGCAGCCTAGTTTTGGGGTGGGGCAGAGAAAATTGAAAGTTTTCTTTCTTTTGCTGCAACCCACCTTCTCATCTGCACAGCTGAGTGGCTTTCAAGTGAGAAAGCAGCTTATTTGGATGGGGGAGGGGCTGTGGCCTAGTGGAAGAGCATCTGCTTGGTGCACAGAAGGTCCCAGGTTCAGTCCCCGGCATCTCCAGTTTAAAAGGACCAGACACACTGAAGAGCGGCTGCCAGCCCGAGCAGACAATACTGACCTTGATAGAACAAGGGTCTGATCCAGTATAAGGCAAACTTCAATGTGATGTAGTATAAACCTCCAAAACATCCCTTCTTTAGGCACAATCTCCTTCTCATCTGCCTTTCTGTGGTTATCTGGGCCTGATCTTTTAACCATTTTTATCCAGATGGTTTTAATACATATTTATTTAATTAATTAATTTCTTTCATTCATTTATACTCGCATGTTTCTGGAGACTGAGCCCTACGAGGAAAGGCTAAGGGCCTTGGGGATGTTTAGTTTGGAGAAGAGGAGATTGAGGGGGGGACATAATTGCGCTCTTTAAATATCTGAAAGGCTGTCATTTGGAGGAGGGCAAGGAGTTGGCAGCAGAGGAGAGGACCCGAAGCAAAGGGTTTAAGTCACATGCAGAAAGGTACTGGCCAGATATTAGGAAAAACTTTTTCATGGTCAGAGTGGTTCAGAGGTGGAATCAGCTGCCTAGGGAGGTGGCAGCTTTCAAGAAGAGGCTGGATGAATATTTGTCAGGGATGCTCTAGGCTGGTCCTGCATGGAGCAGGGGGTTGGACTAGATGGGTCTCTATGGCCACTCTATGATTCTCCCCCGTGGGGACTCGAAGCAGCTTACATCATTCTCTGCCTCTGTTTTGTCTTCACAACAACCCTACAAGGTAGGCTCAGGGGGGTGCGACTGACCCAAGGTCACCAGTGAGCTTCTGTGGCACGCGTGTGGATTGAAACTTAGGTTTTCCTGATCTTGGTCTGACATTCTAACCACTGCATCACACTGGCTCTTATTCAAACTATGGGCTTTTGGATCCCATGATAAACCTCCACTAGTGGAAATGGTGACCATCAATGGAATGGGACTTCCTTGCTTTTCCACCCCCCACCCTCCCTTCGGTCCCAAATGACTCCTGACCCCCCCCCCCGAACAGCATGATTTGGGGAAGAGTCAGAGGTCCGTAGTGGGAGGAACAAATTGGTGAAAATCACCTGCCGGTTGAACTTTTCCACAGGGCCAAAGCCACGCGCGTCCTGTTCTTTACCAAAAAATCCTCTCAAGTGTCCACTTCGGAGCCCTAGCTTAATTTCCAGGCTCATGTGACACACCTTACTTCATCCTCTCTTCAAGAGCGGCACAGTCTGAAAGCCGATCCAAGCATCCTGTACTTTGGGAGAGTCGGTTAACTGTGCCAGATCGGAAAGGAATTTCAGAAGTAATTACAAAATGACAGGCAGACTGTATTGTGTTGCCTAATCTCTAAATTATCCTTCCTGGCTGGTTGAGAGAGAAAAAAAGAGGTTGCTAAGGTGAGAACCGGCACAGGGTAGTGAATAGAGCAGGGGTCCACAACCTGGTGCCCATGGGCACCATGTTGGTCTCCGACACAATGGCAGCGATTGACATCTTTTCTGGTAACCGCCAAGTGTTTTTAGAAAGTGATAGGGGCCATTTGAGGCTTCTGCTCAGCAAGGCCTCTGATCGACCACTGAAAATTGCTTTGGCCGCAGTTGCTGCCACAATCACAGTGTGTGATTGGAAGTAAGTTGTGGCAGCCATTTTCTGCCTGACTTCGCCTTCTGCAGCAGCCATTTTGTTGATGCCGTTTTGTGGCCACACCCACCACCCGATGTCCAAATTCAAAGGGCACCTGCAGACTCAAAAAAGGGTGGGGACCCCTGGGATAGAGTTTTGTTCTGGGATCCTGGGAGACCCAGGTTCGAATTCCTACTTCTATATCATGAAATCACTGGGTGACTTTGGATCCATCACAAACTCTCTGCCTGGCCTTCCTCACAGGGTTATTGTGAGAAAACAAAGGAGTGGAGAACAATGTTGTAAGTCTCTTTGAGTCCTGACTGAGGTGGAAAGCTGACGAAATTACAAATACACACACACACACATACATTCATGCACAAGCTAATACTAACAGCAGCCATAATTGGCAGGGAAAACCTAAAGTTCCGTGACTCCAGAGTAGACTATTAATGCTGTTGTCAAAAGTGATCTGTTTTGTTAGAGCTTGGAATGGCGAGCAGAATTATATGATCGAATGAGGAGCCCACGAGCTTAATGGAACCTCCATGTTCAGTGGCACTGTGGCTTACTGTGTCGGTTGCTGGGGGAATGAACAATGAAGGCAAAGAAGGCCTGTTGCTGTCATCCCTTGTTTGAAGCTTTGCCAAGTTGGCAGTTTGTGGAGACAGCTCGCCGGACCAGACGGCGCTTTGGTTCCCGAGGACGGGCTGTGCTATCCTGCCGAAACGCTGAACCTCCCTCCCTCTTTCTCTCCCTTGCAGCGTTTCAAGTGCTCGGTGTACCGACGGTATAATGACTTTGTGGTCTTTCACGAGACACTCCTTCAGAAGTTCCCATACCGGATGGTCCCGGCTCTTCCACCCAAAAGAATGCTGGGGGGTAAGTCAGAGGCTCCGTGGCGCGTTTGCACTAGAGGAGACGTGGTGGAAGGTACACAGGCGTAAGCGGTGTCTGCAACAACTTTAGGGTTGGGATTCCTTTGCAGAGGCAGGCAATGGCAAACCACATCTGAAGTCTTTTGTCTTGAAAACCCTGTGGGGTTACTGTAAGTCAGCTTCTACTTGATGGCAAATAATAATAATAATATAAAATCCTGGGGTGGGGTAGATGCCAGAAAACTAGACGGCATAAGGGAAGGGTTTCTGGGTCAGTGGTACAGCAGAGCATCTGCCTTGCATGCGGAAGGTCCCAGGTTCAATCCCCGGGATAGCCAGTTAAAAAGGACCAGGTAGTCGGTGACGTAAAGGACCTCTACCTGACACCCTGGAGAGCCACTGCCAGTGAGAGTAGACAGTACTAATCTTGACTGACCAAGATCGGATTCAGTATATAAGCAGGGTTGCCAACTCCAGCATGAGACATTCCTGAAGATGGCTGTTTTGGAGGGTGAACTCTATCCCTTTATGAGGGAGGAGCGATGACTCAGTGGTAGAGCCTCACCTTGGCATGCAGAAGGTCCCAGGCTCAGTCTCCGGCATCTCCAGTTAAAAGGACCAGGCAGGAGGTGATGGGAAAGACTGAGACCCTGGAGAGCTATAAAGAGGGACTGTGGCTCAGTGGAAGAGCCCCTGCTTGGCTTGCAGGAGGTCCCAGATTCAATCCACGGCATCTCCAATTAAAAGGACCAGGCAGGAGGTGATGGGAAAGACCTCTGCCTGAGACCCTGGAGAGCTGTAAAGAGGGGCTGTGGCTCAGCGGTAGAGCCTCACCTTGGCATGCAGAAGGTCCCAGGTTCAATCCCTGGCATCTCCAGTTAAAAGGACCAGGCAGGAGGTGATGAACATAAGAACATAAGAACATAAGAACATAAGAGATGCCAA
>NW_015173129.1:163895-185546 GCF_001447785.1 Gekko japonicus
CTGGATAGCCCCCAACCCCCTGCTGGCATTCTGGCTTCATAATTCTTTTAAAATAAGTAAATGTAATCCCCCTTTTAAATCCCTTTGTATTTATGTGTTTTTTCTTGTCAAAGTCAAATTACTTTATGGGGAAAACAAAGAGCCTAGGGTTTTCACTTTCTGCCTCTTCTTGGGCGTCTCACAGAGCCCCTAGTCCAAGAGTCTCTGGGCTAAGAGCCACGGGCAAAGAGCCCTTTAGCTCGCCCTTCGGCTCATGCCTCTGTCAAGGTGCTTTCTTAAATACTCACCCCTCTGTCTCCTGCTCAGAGCTCAGGTGGGTCTCCTCTGCCTCTGGCAAGGTGCTTCCTTAAATAGAGGCCTCCCCCAGCAGAGGGCTGGCAGTAGCTATTCAAATGCACCCAGGCACTCAATCACATGCAAAACAATGCCCCTTCCTTTTCCTCTCAATTGCAGTCAATCACAAACAATGCCCTTTCCTCTCCCTCTCTCAAGCAGCCAGGAATCTGCAAAAACTCCAAGCGCTTCCCCACACTCCCAGACCAGTTCTCCTACCAAAATCCTCAGCTGAATCCTCTCAGCTGAAAGCAAGTAAAAAACCACTCACCCCTCTGTCTCCTGCTCCTGCTCAAAGACCTTTCTCTGCCTGAGACCCTGGTGAGCCGCTGCCAGTCAGAGTAGACAATAATGACCTTTGTGGATCCAGGGTTTAATTATATGTTTGGAGAGGGGGTGTGGCTCAGTGGGAGAGCATCTGCTTGGCCTGCAGGAGGTCCCAGGTTCAATCCCCGGCATCCCCAGTTAAAAGGACCAGGCAGGAGGTGATGGGGAAAGACCTCCGCCTGAGACCCTGGAGAGCTGTAGAGAGGGGCTGTGGCTCAGTAGAAGGGTATCTACTTGGCAGAAGGTCCCAGGTTCAATCCCCGGCATCTCTAGTGAAAAGGATGGGATAGTAGGTGATGGGAAAGGCCTCTGCCTGAGTCCCTGGTGTGCTGCTGCCAGTCTGAGTAGACAGTACCAACCTTGATGGACCAAGGGTATGATTGACTGTAAGACAACTTCCTGTGTGTCTGTGTGAAGGCATCAGACTTTTCCGAGCCAGTGAGGCAGGCCGCCATGGGGAAGTCACGCCTTTCTCAAACTATTTTTAACTTACTTAGAAACCGTTCTTGGTGCTTTCTTGCTGTAGTTTGGTGTAGTGGTTAAGTGCGCGGGCTCTAATCTGGGAGAACCGGGTTTGATTCCCCAGTCCTCCACTCGCAGTTGCTGGGTGACCTTGGGCAAGCCAGAGTTCTGACAAGAGCTGTTCTTGAAAAACAGCAGTTTCTGTCAAGAGCTCTCTCAGCCCCACCTATCTCACAGGGTGTCTGTTGTGTGGAGGGGAAGGGAGAGGAGTTTATAAGCCGCTCTGAGACTCCCTTGGGTAGTGAAGGGCAGGGTATAAATCCACCTAAATGAATAATAAATCCAATCTCTTCTCTTCTTTCTTTCTTTATTTATCTTTCAACTTGCTACCCCGCTCGAACCCCCCAGGGGGTCTCTGAGCGGCTTACAGTTAACCGTTATCCCTTACCTATGGCCACATATATGCTGGGGTGGGGACTGTCTTAACAGCACCCAGTGGAGGGACGTTATTCAATCTTTCTTCTTTCTGGAATGGCTCATTGGCTCGGCTTCTTCTGGCCTCTTTCTCCTTCTGTCCGTGATCTTCTTCTTCTTCTTAACGTTTTTCGAAGGAGAGAATGGCACTGAACCCGACTGCTTTGCCTCTTTTAGGAAGCAGGCAACCAGGAACGCCAACAAAGCGAGAAAATGTTTTTAGTTTGGGTTGCGTTGGGCTGCATTGTTTGGGCTGTGTTGACGTGAAGGGCCTCTGCTGTTTGAAGCAGAGAGTGTGTAGAGTGCAGTATGTAGTAGTTAGAATGTCAGAGTAGGATCTGGGAGACCCGGGTGCAAATTCCCACTCTGCCATGGAAGTTGACTGGGCGATCTTGGGCCAGTCCCACACTCCCTAACCTACCTAGCAGGGTTGTTGTGGGGATAGAATGGCAAAGTGGAGAATGTTGTAAGCCATTTTGGGTTCTTCCTTAGGGGAAAAAGTAGGGTATAAAGGCAGTAAACATAAAAACATAAGAGCCCTGCTGGATCAGACCAATAGTCCATCTAGTCCAGCATCCTGTCTCACACAGTGGCCAACCAGTTGCCCTGGAGGACCAACAACAGGGCATAGAGTGCGAGGTCTTCCCCCGAGAAGAACATCAGAAGAGCCCTGCTGGATCAGACCAGGGGTTCATCTAGTCTAGCATCCTGTCTCACACAGGGGCCAACCACTTTCTCTGGATTGCCAACAACAGGGCATAGAGGCTGAGGCCCTCCCCTGATAAGAACATCAGAAGAGCTCTGCTGGATCAAACCAGTGAGGGTCCATCTAGTTCAGTATCCTGGCTCACACAGGGGCCAACCATTTCCTATGGACGGCCAACAACAGGGCATAGAGGCTGAGGCCCTCCCCTGATAAGAACATCAGAAGAGCCCTGCTGGGATCAGACCAATGGGATCAGACACCTAGTCCAGCATCCTGTCTCACACAGTGGCCAACCAGTTCCTCTGGTTGGCCAACAACAGAGCATACAGGCCTGTTGTTGTGAGAGGTCATTTTGGCTCCCCCAGCTGTCCTGAGGGGCTCTTTAAAAAGTTATGGCCGCCCCCCCCCCCTGCTGTTTTCGGCAACAGCTGCAACCACAGGGGGAGGGACTGCTGAGCTGCCCTTACCACCTTTTTCAGGCTCCGCACCGGAGCGCCGGCCCTGAAAAACGGCCTGCAGAGCCACCTCCCCGCTACCCCTCCTTTTTCAGGCTCTGCGCTAGAACTCCAGGCCTGAAAAAGGGCCAGCCGAATGTCAATTTCGGCCCCATTATATCCTATGGGCCATTGAAGTCAATGGCAAAAACATAGGGTATATTCTGGGGGCTGGAGGGGAGGGGGTTTGAGGGAGAGGCTCCAAACTTGCAGGGTAGCTGCTGGAGCCTCTCCCCAAGATACCAACCACGTTTGAAGAACATTGGACCAGGGGGTCCAATTCTACGGGCCCCCAAAAAGGTTGCCCCTATCCCCTCCATTGTTCTGTATGGTGGGAAAAAAGTAACTGTCTGTCAAAGTCAGTATTGTCTACTCAGACCACCAGTGGCTCTCCAGCATCTCAGATGGAGGTCTTTCACATCTCCTCCTACCTGATCCTTTTAACTGGAGATGCCGGGGATTGAACCTGGGACCTTCTGCATGCCAAGCAGGTGCTCTACCACAGAGCCACAGCCCCGCTTTACAGTTCTCTGGGGTCTCAGGCAGAGGTCTTTCCCATCACCTACTGCCTGGTTCTTTTTACTGGAGATGCCAGGGATTGAATCTGCGACCTTCTGCACACCAAGCAGAGGCTCTATCGCTGAGCCATGGCCTCTCCCCAAACCGTTGTTGGCACATGAAGGACACAGGGAAGGAGACGGTTCTTCAAATAGGCGATCCACAGATGCTAAAGGGCTTCAAGGATCCTAACCATCAGCTTGAATCGAACTCAGAAACAGTCCAGCAGTCAGTGGGTTTTTTTTTTTACTTCGTGATCCATCTTTCTCAGTGAGATTCGAGGCAGAGTGCCCCATTAAAAACGTCGCTCTCAGAACAGCAAACATACAATCCATGATGCAATAAAAAATGCCGAAATTAGCACAGGGGTGTCTGTGCTGAGAGTCTGGATGGGAAAAAAGAAGGGGTTTGCCCCGTTTCTTCTCAGTCTCTCTGGGTGCCTTCAGCATCCTGTGCCCCTTATACAGAAATTCCTGGTGTGCGCCAAGATGCTGGGCCATTGGCAGTTTCATGGAAGACTCTGCTCTGCTGTTGTTACTTTATTATTTTTTCAACCTGCGAATCCCCTTTTTTGTGGGTGCAAAGAAATAGGGAAGTTAAGCTGACATTTAAGTGGTAAGAAAAAAGGGAAGCGGCACAGGCACTTCACATGTATATTCATTTAGGTGGAAGAAGGAAGGGGAATGCCAAGCAGATGGTTCTACAATTGCTACCAACTTGGGTCCCTAGTGTGTACTCATTCTTAAACTGGTCCGTGCTGTGGTTTGCTGATGTCATAATTTCAGTGAAGTCCCAAAACAGAAGTCCCTGATAGCCTTTTTTTTAAAAATCAGAAAGGTGTTAGAAGAACTCTGAATGGCTGCTGAATTGCCATTGATAATGCTCAAGACAATGCATCCGCCTGGACTGAATCAAGACCTAGATTTCCTGTCTCATTACCATTGCTGATTCTCCATGCCCATTACCCCTTTGCATATCTCACCTAAATCCAATCACGCCTGCTATTGTCATTTGCCTGCGAATGGCGTTCGACATCTGAAATCACTCCACTTTCCAATAAACAGGACTGATGGACTCCCATTCTAGCTGCATCTGAAGAATTGAGCGGTGACTCACACAAGCTCATGTTAGTCTTTAAGGTGCTACTGGTCTCTTGCTCTTTTCTTCTGAATGGTTTGGACTTGCATGTGTATCAGTGGCTGAATGCAGTTCTGTGTTGAATGCCCAGGAGTTCAGGCAGAGCTTGGTGCAGGGGTCTCCAGCGCGGTGCCCATGGGCACCATATAGCATCCACTAGTGCCTTTCTGAGTGCCCACCAAATGTTGCTTTGGTGACTGGAGTTCGATCTTAAAACCAGTCTGCGTTCTAGGATTGCTTGTAAGTATGTCGTTTTCCAAGATGGCCGCTGGCACCATCATGTGGTTAAACGCAGCAGGAAGTCCAGCCATGCTAGCAGGCTAGCTGTGATAGCCGAACTCACCTTCCCCTCTGGACACCTACTGAACAACTGAGAAATGCCTTCTCCCATATGACCCTAACCGTCCACTCCGGTCACCTTCAGAGCCCCGCTTTGGATACCCCCACTATCTGAGGCTAGTCACGTCGAGTGCTCCCTCTAAGCTGTGGAGTCTTGTGAGCAAAGATTCTACTTTGTGAGCTACTGGCATTAAAGTTGTGAGGGAGCGATCTGACTACCACATAAATGGGTTTGCTCTGAAGCCATCCTTCCTGAGCTAAGACAAAAATATGTGGGCTGGAGGCTAAAGAACTGTGAGCTAGCTCACACTAACTCAGCTTAGAGGGAACACTGGTCACATCACAACCTGAGAAAGGGTCTTCTTGGTGGTGGCACTGGAAATTTGGAACTCTCTCCTTGGGGAGATTCTTCTGTCTCCCTCTGTCATTGTCTTCCAGCAGGGGGCAAAGACTCCTTTGTCTTGCTTGGTGTTCCCTCACTTAATAGGGATGCCAGGTCCCCCTTGGACCCTGGGGAAAGGGAGGGCGGTAGACTTGCCAGGTCCAGGCTGGGGAACTCCTGGAGATTTGGGGGTGGAGCCTGGAGAGGACAAGGGACCTGAGTGGGGTACGGTGCCACAGAGTCCACCCTCTGAAGTGTGCATTTTCTCCAGGGGAATTGATCTCTGCAGTCTGGAGATGAGCTGCAATTCCAGGAGATCTCCAGGCCCCTCCTGAAGGCTGGCATCCCTACCTCACCGGCTCTTCTTAGGCCCCCCCTCTCTGTTTGTGTGTGTGTTTTTAATGCATTTCTGTCTTTATGCGTTTCTGTTGTGTTTTAACTAAAATGCTTGTTAATGTTCGAAATATTTTGAAATGTTTCAGTGTTCGCCACCTTGGGAACCCTGAATTGGGTGGGAAGGTGGGCAAAGATATAAGTGAATTAGAAGAAGAAGAAGAGGAGTAGGAGTTCGTTTTTTAATACCCCGCCTTTCACTACCCGAAGGAGTCCCAAAGTGGCTTCCAATCGCCTTCCCTTCCTCTTCCACAGCAGGCACCTTGTGAAGTAGGTGGGGCTGAGAGAGCTCTGAGAGAGAAAACTGTGACTGACCCAACGTCACCGAGCTGGCTTCATGTAGAGGAGTGGGGAATTACACCCAGTTCCCCTGATCAGAGTCCACCATTCTTTTTTTTTTTTAATAAAGATTTTATTGACTCTCCTAAAAAGGGGAGGTGTTTCGCTTAAAAGGAAAAATGGGAGGGGTATACAGTGGGAGAAAGAGAAAGCTGAGTGATATATTAACTGGTAAATTAAACTGTTAGTAATGTCCAAACATTCTTCTTGGGCTTCTTCTGTGTGTTGTCAAACATCTTTTTTCAATCCGGTCACAGTTAGTTCTATGTTAGTATGTTAGTGATGTTCCTTTGAATTTCTGTTAAAAAGTCTCTTCAGGGCGCATTCAGAACCGCTTCTTTGCGTGCTGATTACTTTTACACTCCCGATGACGTGGAGGAGCTTCCTCTGTTTTCCTCACCTTCCAGCTTTTTTCAATCGTCCTTCGGGTTGCTGTTAACTCTTTCAGTTCATGTGCTATAAATCCTCTTCCTTTCATGCCGTTTCGGGAGATCTCCAGCTTTGAGAATGGTATTAAATTTCAATTTCGCTTTTATCCGCTCCCAAACTCTCCGTTGGATCCTCCTCTGCAACTGTTGACTTTTATAAGCGCTTACAAGGCACTTCTCGCTGTCACAGTTCAAACTTTTCCATTTTTCACAATCCCCCCGTCAGATTCACAGCCATAAACAATCCAAGCATTAAGCAGCCGGCTCTCACATATAAGCAAACGCCCAGACGGAAGTCCCTCCCTTCTTCTCCGCTTGCCTTTGCCCAGCTCCGACATCTTTTTTTTATTGTTTATTTTCAATAAAGTTCTTAAAATGCGCTCCAGAGAAACAAAACTTTTTCTTGCTTTATTTCAAATACATCAAAGGAAAACACCACTATTCGCTCAGTCCATTCCCCCCTCCTTTTCTTTTTCGCTTATGCATTTAGAGGATTAACCTCCTCGACTTTTTCGCTGGGGGGGGGGAAGCGGTTTTAGTTCTTTTTCTCTGCATTTTGACAACTCACAGTTAAGCCGATCTTTTCTTTTTCCATTTTTTCGGATGGTCGCTTTATCACTCGGTGACGTCTGGTGGCTCCGCTAAACCCCGTGAAATGGGGTCGCTCACGCAGCAAGGTCCATTGGGGCAGGGCATGGCGGGAGCCTCGGTCCTCGACCTCTCGGCCGAAAGAGAGACTCCCCCCTGGTGCGCCCTAAAGCGCCCCGGATCCGAGCTCCTCCATTCCTGAGGGGCTCGTTCGGGTCTCCGCTCGCGCGGATTCCCTCCTCCACCGCGGGCGGGCGAGACGACCTCGGGAGCGACCCGAGGATGCGTCCGCCATTCGCGGGAGCCAGACCGGAAGCCCCCAGAGTCCACCATTCTTAATCAGTTTAGTGTAGTGGTTAGGAGTGCAGACTCTAATATGGGAAAACTGGGTTTGATTTCCCCACTCCTCCACATGCGGCTGTTGGTGTGACCTTGAGTCATTCACAAGTTCTCTCAGAGCTGTTCTCTCAAGCGCAGTTCTCAAAAGAGCTCTCTCAGCCCCACCTACCTCACAGGGTGTCTGTGTGGGGAGGGGAAGGGAAAGGAGATTGTAAGCCGCTCTGAGACTCCTTTGGATTTATACCCCGCCTTCACTACCCAATCTTCTCCTCCTCTTCCTTCTTCTTCTCCACCACCACCACCACACTGGCTCCAAGTCTGAATCTTGGTTGATTGTAAACATACATTTCAGAACGGTTGTCTTTTAACCAGAGAAAGAAATGTTAGGAGTCTGGCAAACAGCCAGTGACATGGAAGCGAGTGACCACAACGCTGGCACAAGACGAACAGGAGAAAGATTTTGGGACCCAAGGGCCGGAAGAATGCTGACATTTCATCTCTCCCGTGGAGGAATTTGCGGGGACTTTCTTACAATTCCTTGGGGCAGTTTTAACGCAACCTATTTTTCAGCATGGCTACACGCAGCTTGACAGAAAGGAAATTCCGTATTTGCGAATAGAACAGCGGGGTGGGGAGGAGGCATAAGTTGGCACCGTAGAGAAACCACAGCAGGCTGACTTGACTGTGTGTGTGTATACACACCCACACACGTGTACACCTAATAAAAGCTGTGGTTTGTGGCAGCTGGCAACTGTGGTTAGAAGGGGGGGAGAAGAAGAAGAGATTGGATTTATACCCCGCCCTTCACTACCCAAAGGTGTCTCAGAGCGGCTTACAAACTCCTTTCCCTTCCCCTCCTCACAACAGACACCCTGTGAGGTGGGTGAGGCTGAGAGAGCTCTTGACAGAAAATGCTCTTTTCTCAAGAACAGCTCTTATCAGAACTATGGCTTGCCCAAGGTCATCCAGCCAGGTGCAAGTGGAGGAGTGGGGCATCAAACCCGGTTCTCCCAGATTGGAGTCCGTGCACTTAACCACTACACCAAACTACAGCAAGAAAGCCCCAAGAACGGTTTCTAAGTAAGTTAAAAATAGTTTGAGCAAGGCGTATCTTTGTGGGGAGGGGAAGGGAAAGGAGACTGTAAGCTGCTCTGAGACTTCGAGTGAAGGGCAGGGTATAAATCCAGTCCCTCCTCCTCCTTTCTCTGCTTGAGTGACAGGACAGCTTATGCTGTGATCGATTCTCTGTTCTGAATCCAGGAAACAGTGAAGGGAACTAGACTTTCCTGGTCAAGATTTTGGCCATCTGTTGTGCTAAAAAATCCGCCCTTCAGCCTTCAATACAGAGTAAGACTTGTCATCCATGTAGCTTTCTAAGGGTCTCCATTGGAGGTGTTTCCTAGCTGTGCTGTGGAGTTTCTCTTCAGTGAAGACACTGGTTGCTCTTCATCTGAAGGATATATGGCTGAATTGTATCTCCATGCTTGCTTCCCCTCCTGTCCTACCCCCTCATCCAGGTACTTTGCTGCTGCAAAGTGCTGTCTAGTCGCAGCTGGCCTCCAGCGACCCTATAGGATTTTCAAGGCAAGAGATGAACAGAGGTGGTTTGTCACTGCCTGCCTCTGCCCAACAACCCTGGACTTTCCTTGGTGGTCTCCCATCCAAATACTAAACTGGGCTGACCCTTCTAACCTCCGAAATGTGAGAATATCGGGCCACCCTGGGCCTTCCAGATCAGGGCAAAAGAGGAACAGAGGTGGTTTGCTATTGCCTGCCTCTGTGTAGCAACCCTGGACTTTCCTTGGTGGTCTCCCATCCAAATACTAAACTGGGCTGACCCTTCTAACCTCCGAAATGTGAGAATATCGGGCCACCCTGGGCCTTCCAGATCAGGGCAAAAGAGGAACAGAGGTGGTTTGCTATTGCCTGCCTCTGTGTAGCAACCCTGGACTTTCCTTGGTGGTCTCCCATCCAAATACTAAACAGGGCCGACCCTGCTAACTTCCGAAATGTGAGAAGATCGGGCCACCCTGGACCTTCCAGGTCAGGGCAAAAGAGGAACAGAGGTGGTTTGCCATTGCCTGCCTCTGCACAGCAACCCTGGGCTTTCCTTGGTGGTCTCCGATCCAAATACTAAACAGGGCTGACCCTGCTTAGCTTCTGAGATTCGGTTAGCATGGGCTATCCAGACCAGGGGCAGGGGTGTTCAGAGGTAGTTTGCCATTGCCTGCCTCTGCACAGCAACCCTGGGCTTTCCTTGGTGGTCTCCGATCCAAATACTAAACAGGGCCGACCCTGCTAACTTCCGAAATGTGAGAAGATCGGGCCACCCTGGACCTTCCAGGTCAGGGCAAAAGAGGAACAGAGGTGGTTTGCCATTGCCTGCCTCTGCACAGCAACCCTGGACTTTCCTTGGTGGTCTCCGATCCAAATACTAAACAGGGCTGACCCTGCTTAGCTTCTGAGATTCGGTTAGCATGGGCTATCCAGACCAGGGGCAGGGGTGTTCAGAGGTGGTTTGCCATTGCCTGCCTCTGCACAGCAACCCTGGGCTTTCCTTGGTGGTCTCCCATCCAAATACTAAACAGGGCTGACCCTGCTTAGCTTCTGAGACTGGGTTAGCGTGGGCTATCCAGACCAGGGGCAGAGGTGTTCAGAGGTGGTTTTCCATTGCCTGCCTCCGTGTATCAACGTTGGACTTCCATTGTGGTCTCCCATTCGAGTACGAACCAGGGCTGACTCTCCTACTGTCTAAGCTCTGATAAGCTCAGACTAGTCTGGACTATTTAGGCTGCTAATAATTAAGTGTTGGAAATCCAAACAAAACATCCGTGGCAAAAATAATGAAGAGTCAATAAAGATACGTGTGCAAAATCATTTACTTTAGTAATGCGTGTGAGCGATGATAGAAGAGAATTTTCTACAGAATTACTACAGTGTATGATTTTGCACACACCTTTATTGTCTCTTCGTTATTTTTGTCACGGATGTTTTGTTTGGATTTCCACCTCCTCCCGTGATCTCTCATTTTTGGCTTCTATAATAATTAAGTGTTGTCCGGTCAAGTTATGGTGATCCTGTAGGATTTTCAAGGCAAGAGATGTTCCAAGGTGGTCTGCTGTTGCCTGCCTCTGCATAACGACCCTGAACTTCCTTGGTGGTCTCCCATCCAAGTACTCCCCAGGGCTGGCCCTTCTTAGCTTCTGAGATCTGACGGGATCGGGCCAGCCTGGGCCATCCAGGTCAAGGGAAGAGACGAGCAGAGGTGTTCTGCCATCACCTGCCTCTGCATAGCAACCGTGGAATTCCATGATGGTCTTCCATCCAAATACTAACCAAAGCTGAGCCTGCTTAACTTCCAGGATCTAGACTAGATCAGGCTAGCCGGGGCCATCCAGGACAGGCCGTCAGAGACAGACAGAGGTGTTCTGCCATTGCCTGCCTCTGCATAGCAACCCTGGGCTTCCTTGGTGGTCTCCCATGCACGTACTAACCAGGGCCTACTTATCTTCTGAGATGTGACGAGATCAGGCTAGCCTGCACCATCCACAAACATACCCACAAATCAATACACAACAAGAGCATATCACTTTATTCAGCGTCTGGTGAGCATTCCCTACTTGGGACACGGTTAGTAGGGTACGGTTGCGTAGGCCGCCGGATTTGTACAGAACCGGCAAGGTTCAAAGGCAGCCTGGCTCTGTTCGGTCCCAAAGCAGAGGTGTAGTAGATTCCTGCTTCAAAGTCGGAATGGGCCCGATCCTTACCCTCCTCTGTTCTCCTCTCCACCCCCACAGCAGACCGAGAGTTCATCGAAGGGAGGCGTCGAGCGTTGAAGCGCTTCATCAACCTGGTGGCAAGGCACCCTCCATTCTCAGAAGATGTCCTCCTCAAACTCTTCCTGTCCTTCAGCGGCTCGGTGAGTTTTTGGGCCCGCTGGGGAGAGGTGTCGCGTAGACGGGCTTCATGCCCTGTAGGGACTCCGAGCGCAGCCCCTCCCCTAATCACTTGTGTGGGTTTGGCTAGGAAAGGCAACGACAGGTGTAAAAGTGCCGGCCATGGGGGTGGGGAAAAGAGGGAAAGCAGCGGTAGGAGTGCAGAGGTGGAAAAATTGGGGGGCTGGCAGGGAATGGATGGGAGTTCCCTCTCTTGTGAGTCTCACAAGTTACCACTCATAAGAATGAATCTGCTGTCTGCTGATTTGTCAAGAGAATTGTCTGATCACTTCTCCCCGCCTTTTAAGAACATCAGAGGAGGCTTGTTGGATCAGACCAATAGTCCATCTAGTCCAGCATCCCGTCTCACACAGCGGCCAACCAGCTCCTCTGGAGGGCCAACAACAGGGCATGGAGTCTGAGGCCTTCCCCTGAGAAGAACCTCAGAAGAGCCCTGCTGCATCAGACCAGTGGCCCATCTAGTCCAGCATCCTGTCTCACACAGCTCCTCTGGATTTCCAACAATGGGGCATGGAGGCTGAGGCCTTCCCCTGATGTTGCCTCCTGGCTCCAGGATTCAGAGGTTTAGTGCCCCCGAATGTTCCCCTCAGTCACAGTGGTTAGTATCCACTGATAGACTTAACGTAAGAAGAGCCCTACTGGATCAGACCAATAGTCCATCTAGTCCAGCATCCCGTCTCACACAGCGGCCACCCAGTTCCTCTGGAGGGTCAACAACAGGGTGTAGAGACCAAGGCCTTCCCCTGATGTTTCCTTCTGGCTCTGGGATTCAGAGGTTTAGTGCCCCCGAATGTTCCCCTCAGTCACAGTGGTTAGTATCCACTGATAGACTTAACGTAAGAAGAGCCCTACTGGATCAGACCAATAGTCCATCTAGTCCAGCATCCTGCCTTACACAGTGGCCACCCAGTTCCTCTGGAGGGCCAACCAGAGGGCATAGAGGCCGAGGCCTTCCCCTGATGTTGCCTCCTGGCTCCAGGATTCAGAGGTTTAGTGCTTCTGAACATGGAGGTTCCCCTCAGCCACCATGGCTGGTAGCCACTGATAGACTCATCCTCCATGAATCTATCTCATTCCCTTTTCAAGCTGTGTATCCCTGTGGCCATCGCTACATTCTCCGGCAGCGAATCCCACGTTTGAATCACTCTGTGTCAAGTCGTATTTCCTTTTGCCCGTCATGAATCTTTTTTTCTCTTGTTTTCGAAGGATGTGCAAAACAAACTGAAAGAGCTGGTCCAGGGCGTGGGGGATGAGTTCATGATCTGCAAGTTCGCCACCCAAGCCAAGGTATTGCCTACGGGCCGCTGGAACACCTCTTACGCGCTTGGAACGCTTCTTACTTGCTTGGCAAGCAGAAGGGGCTCAACCTGTGTTGGAAACTTTCTGGGGCTTTCCTTCCATTGCCGAGTGAATGCCGGGCTGCAGTTCAGGTTACAGTCAAGCCGGCTTAAACTCTGCTGGCATCAGTGGGAATTAAGCTGACTAACTGAAGGCAGGATAAGCAACTGCTGTCTATCGCTGGGAGCAGAAGGGAGAGGGTGTGGTTGCTGTCAGCTCTGGGTTGGGAAATACCTGGAGATTTCGGGGGTGGAACCCGAGGAGGGTGGGGTTTGGGGAGGGGCGGGACTTCGATGGGGCATCAAGCCACAGAGTTCACCTTCCAAATCAGCCGTTTTATCCAGGTGAACTGATCTCTGTCGCTTGGAGATCAGTCGTAATAGCGGGAGATCTCCCACCTGGAAGATGGATCAAGGTGGGCAGCCGTGTTGGTCTGAAGCCATAGAACAAAGTTAGAGTCCAGACTGGGCACCTTTAAGACCAGCAAAGTTTTATTCAAGGTGTGAGCTTTCGTGTGCGCGCACACTTCGTCAGACATTGAAATGGAATTACAGATCATAGTTGTATATATCGGTGCCGTGTTAAATTATCATGCAAAATAATGAAAATATTTCTTAACAGCTCAAAAGAATGACAAGCTGGTTTCTGGTACTCTGCACAGCCAAGATGCTGTAAAGTTTGCTTCCGTGCTAGAGGGGGGGGGGGGGGGGGGGGGGGTGTCTACGGACGGACGGGATTCTCACAGGTCAGGACACATCAGTCTGCAGTTCGAAAGTATTTATTACCCTTGTTGTTTCCCCCCACACACAGTTGAACTGAAACAGATGATACCAGAAACCAGCTTGCCATTTTTATGATCTGTTAAAAAATATTTTCACTATTCTGCATGCTAATTTAACAAGCCACCTATATATACAACTATGACCTGTAATTCCATTTCAGTGTCTGACGAAGTGTGTGCACACACGAAAGCTCACATCTTGAATAAAACTTTGTTGGTCTTCAAGGTGCCCCTGGATTCTAAACTGGAGGATGGCAAACCTTGAGAGGCGTGATGTCTTTGCTTAGTCAACAACTGCTTTGGGTGCTCGCTGGAAAAGCGGTAGATAAATATTTTCCATAAATGATGCTATCTACTGTCCGTGTAGTTGTTTTGACCTGTGGCGTGTGCAAGGATCAGGTGAGTGTAGGCCATAGAAATCTAAAACACATTGCTTTAAGAATTCAACTCGAGTCAAGTGGAACGTTAGTTGCCCACAAGATTTTCGGGGTACAAACGTTCGAGAGCTGAAGCTTCCTTCTTCGGATACCGGACTATCAAATGTGCTTTGGGAGTTGGAAATCCTGACTGCTTCTAACTTTTGGTTCATAGCAAGGATACCTATTACAGCACCCATTACTGTAGGTGGCGTTCCCTTACCTAATCCTCGCCTTACCAAATATTTGCCTTTTCCTCTTGGCTTCCCGATCCACTGTTCTGTCATAACCCTGGCAGACACTGTGGCAATTATAACTCTTGCAATGCGCCCACAATGACTCATGCACCTGCCATTTCCCACCACTGTGCTGGGTAAGGGTGTTCTGTGATGAGAGTTGCCGGCCTCCAGGTGAGAATATTCAAATACTAAAGCGCCATATGTAATAAAGTATATATTAAGATTTAAATAAACATGTAGATTATAGAAACAGTATTTGTATTGTGTCAGTTGTCGTAAAGGTACAATACATTCACAGACTTAAATGATACGAACGAAACGAAACACATGCACAATATTTCAAGAGATTAACACTTTAAAGAATTTTTGGAAGTGAATTTCTGTAGGCCATCACCACGTTCTGAAACTCCACCAGCCATTCCCTCTTTCAACTATATGTTCTAAGTCTTGAGAAATAAGGAGCTAATTTTGCCCTTTATACTACGCTTCCAGAAATTCTGATCCATAAACAGTTGAAGCTGTAAGACCGGATGTTGGTGCACAGAAATGGGATTCTTCTTACCAGCTCCCTGTAGTCTTGCGAGCTTCGTGTTGTGAACCTGACATTTGTTTACAATGCTTTGAAATGTTAACTTCTTGAAATATTGTGCATGTGTTTAGTTTTGTTTGTATCATTTAAGTGTGTGAATGTATTGTACCTTTACAAGAACTGACACAATACAAACATTATTGTGGGTACACTGATTTTGATACAGAAAATATGGGTTTGTCGGTTCTACTCTGAGAAAGCTTCTTAGCGCAACGAGACAGCCCATAGCTAGCAAGCTCATAAGGGAAAATCTTCTGGAACTATTGGATTCTTCTATGAGAACCGCCCTTCTGGGATTAACATCCTTTGGAACGTTGTTCACTCCTCTGAGAGTGCTCAGTAATTCTGTATAAGAAAATTCTACTATGAACTTTCTGTGATTTTGCAATTATTTGCACTCCAAGTGTTTTTATACAAGTATAATCTATATATCTAATACCGAACATGCCCCCTGCGTGCAGATACTTATTTCCGCACATCGGGGGCACCTGGGGGGGAGGGAGATGTTTGTGCACACTTGGGGCAATCCCCAGGTGTGCACAAAAATCTAAAAACCCGGGAAAAATATCGGGGGGATACTTAAATCCTCCCAAAAGTGACAGAGCGTCCCCTGCGCATGCGCAGGGAACGCTCTGCGAACTCCCTCGCCGCCGCCGCTTTGGAGGGGGTGGAGGGGGGTTTGAGGAGACGGGGGGGAACTGGTGGGATGGGGGGAACTTACATCCTCCTGCTGCTTCCTCCTCTGCCTCATAAGTGTGGAGGTCCCCCCCCGCGAGTATCGCGGGTCCCGCCCCTTGTAGATTCTGTATCTTTCCTTGTTCTTAAACTTGTATGGATTTAATAAGCATAATATACAGTACATTTTGATACGGAATTGGTTTGGTGCACGGTCTTGATGTTGTTTCCTGTTTCTAACTGTGCAGCAATGTTCCCTCTAACCTGAGTTGGTGTGAGCTAGCTCACAGTTTTTTAGCCTGAGGCTCACAGGTTTTTGTCTTCGCTCAGGCAGGATGGCTCCAGAGCAAACAAATTTATGCAGTAGCCAAATCGCTCGCTCACAACTTTAATGCCCAGTGGCTCACAAAGGATAATTTTTGCTCACAAGACTCCACAGCTTAGAGGGAGCGTTGCTGTGCAGGTACCTTTTTTTGTCATTTCCCCTGGAGGAAGTGTCTGCTTTGGAGAGGGGACTCTAGGACATGTGGTCCCTACCCTCCCGAGGCCCTGTCCCCCAAATCTCCAGGAATTTCACAACCCAGAGCCCTAGTTGTGGCCCATGCATCAGTAGACCCAGTGAAACTTTCCATACGTTTGAAGGTTGCAGTGCTGGCATTTTGAGGACTGGTGTGGTGGAGGCTGTTGGCGTGGGGTGGTGCAGAGGACCAACCTCTGCTGCTCAGAATCTGATCGGCGCACTGACAGATTCACGCGTCCTGGGCCTTAGCACACTGCTCCCCCCCCCCGGCTTTCTCCCTTTGCCGCGAGTTGTTTGCGCCTTTCAGACGGCTGTCCAAAGCCTTGCAGGATCGGTCAGCTCTACCCTTGTGCTCTCCTGTAGGATTTCCTGCCCGCCGACATCCAGCTCCAGTTCGCGGCCAGCCGGGAGCTGATCCGAAACATCTACAACAGTTTCTACAAGCTACGGGACCGGGCGGAGCGGATTGCCACCCGAGCGGTTGACAACGCCGCTGACCTCCTCATATTTGGGAAGGAGCTGAGGTTAGAACAGGAAGGGGGTGGGTGGGCTGGTCTCATAAGGAAAGAAGAGGAGCCATGTTGGATCAGGCCAGCGGCCCACCCAGTCCAACACTCTCTGTCATACAGTGGCCAAAACCCAGGTGCCATCAGGAGCTCCACCAGTGGGGCCAGAACTCCAGAACCCCTCTCACGGTTGCCCCTCCAAACACCAAGAAGGCAGAGCATCACTGTCCCAGACATAAGAGCATAAGAGAAGCCATGTTTGGTGTAGTGGTTAAGTGCACGGACTCTAATCTGGGAGAACGGGGTTTGATGACCTTGGGCAAGCCATAGTTCTGTCAGAGTTGTCCTTGAAAGAGCAGTTTCTGTCAGAGTTCTCTCAGCCCCACGTACCTCACAGGGTGTCTGTTGTGGGGAGGGGAAGGGAGAGGAGTTTGTAAACCTCTCTGAGAGAAGGACGGGGTAGAAATCCAATCTCCTCCTCCTCTTCCTCCTCCTCCTCCATCATCATCATCCATCATCATCATCATGTTGGATCAGGCCAACGGCCCATCCAGTCTTACACTCTTATGTCACACAGTGGTCAGTGCCATCAGGAGGTCCACCAGCAGGGCCAGAACTCCAGAAGCCCTTCCACTGTTGCCCCCCAAGCACCAAGAAGACAGAGTATCACTGCCCCAGACATAAGAACATAAGAGAACCCAATGTTGGATCAGGCCAATGGCCCATCCAGACCAACACTCTGTCACTCAGTGGCCAATACCCAGGTGCCACCAGGAGGTCCACCAGCGGGGCCAGAACTCCAGGCTGGATTACTGTAACTCGCTCTACACTGGGCTGCCCTTGAGGTTGACTCGGAAACTCCAACTGGTTCAAAATGCAGTGGCGGGGGCTCCTTCCGTGGGCACCTCTTAGAGCACATATCCAACCAGTGCTCCAACAGCTGCACTTGCTCTCAGTGGAGTACGAATCCAGTTCAAGGTTTCGGTATTAACCTTCAAAGCCCTGAGCAGTCTGGGACCTACATATTTACAGGATCGCCTCTCCTCCTGTGTCTCTCAAAGAGTGTTACACTCATCTGAACAACAGCTGCTCGTGATCACCAACCCTAAGGAAATTCGTTTAGTCTTGACCAGAGCTGGAGCCTTTTCGCCTCTGTCTCCGGCCTGGTGGAACACACTCCCGCGTGAGATCAGGGCCCTGGCGGGATCTGCTTCAGTTCTGCAGGGTCTGTAAAATGGAGAAGTTCTGCTGGGCCTTTGGTTGATGTGATGGTTGTCTCATGATTTTGGCCTACCCTCCCACCCCCACCCCTGACTTAGCTTATTCAGTCATTGTGGGGGTGTTCGCCTACCACCCTTTTACAATCTTGGGCATTTTATAGACCTATGAGCTGTCTGGGTGTGTTAAATTACGTTGAATTATTGAACTGCAGAATGTTTTTATTGTTTTATCTGCATTCTTAATCTGTTGGGAGCCGCCCTGAGCCCTGCATGCAGGGAAGGGCGAGATAAAAATCCGAGCAATTCCAGAAGCTTCCCCCACTGTTGCCCCCCCCCCCCAAGCACCAAGGATACAGAGCATCACAGCCTCTTGTGGGCATCCCTCTTACGGGGGACCTTGGAAGAGTTCCTGTTTACGTGCTGGTCTATGGAGCAAGCACACATAAGGAACGCCAGTATTCTGAAGCTGAGTTTTCTTCTAATCGTGTACTCCCTGGAAAGGCAAAGAGGGTGTGTATTGTCTGAATGATGTGTGTTCTTAGGGAGCAGGACATTCTTCCTAAGAAAGAAGCTGCAAGGAATGGCTCTTGGCCTGACTTTGGTTGTTGCCAATTTAACCCCATTCAGTTGGACCAAGAGCCACCGTGGTGGAGCAGATAGAGCTGGGTTGGAGTCCTCACCTCTACCACAGAAGCCTGCTGGGTGACCTTGGGCCTGTCACACGGTCTAAAAATGGCCAACCTCCAAGGATTGTTGTGAGAGAACAGAGGAGGAGACAATCATGCTCTAAGCTGTTTTGAGTCCCAGCTGGAGAGAAAAGCAGGATGCAAATAAATATTTGCAAATAATTTGAAGGGTCCTTAAAATGATAGAGACACTGCAAAGACCAGGGCTGTACGTGAGCGCTGTGATTTCATGAGTATTTATTTTACCTCATATATATACCCCACTTTTTCCCCCAGTGGAGACCCAAAGCAGCTTTCAGCTTTCGCCTCTCCTCCGTTTTATTCATACAACAACCCTCCTGTGAGGTAGGTTAGGCTGAGAGGAGGAGGAGGAGAAGGTTGGATTTATAACTCACCCTTCATTACCCAAAGGAGTCTCAGAGCGGTTTACATTCTCCTTGCCCTTCCCCTCCCCACAGCAGACACCGTGTGAGGTAGGCAGGGCTGAGAGAGAACTGCTGGTGAGAGGACAGCTCTGAGAAAACTTGGGACTGACCCAAGGTCACACCAGCAGCTGCATGTGAAGGAGTGGGGAATCAAACCCGGTTCTCCCCGATTAGAGTATGTTGCTCTTAACCACCACACCAAACCTTGGCCTTGGAATTTCACTGGGTGACCTTGGCCCAGTGTCAGCCTAGCCTACCCCACAGGGTGGTTGTTGTGCGAATAAAATGGAGGATAGAAGAATGGTGTAAATTGCTCTGATCCCCCACTGGGAGGAAAAACGAAGTATGTATATCTAAACATAAATAACATGAGGGACCGTCTGTGGGTTTTTGTGTATGCTCATTCCTAGATCCCAACAGAGGGTGTTTTCCTTCCCACAGTGCTCTGGGCTCGGACACGACCCCGCTTCCTTCCTGGGCCGCTCTGAACAGCAGCGCTTGGGGGAACCTCAAGCAGGCCCTGAAAGGCCTCTCGGTCGAATTTGCGCTGCTCGCGGACAAAGCGGTCCAACAGGTGAGCCTCCCGCGGGGCCTCGCGACTCCTTTACGGAACGGGGTGAATATCCTGACAAAGGTGGGCCTCGGAGTGGCATCCATCTCCCCCAGCCTGGTTTGCACCAGGAGTCTGGACTGTGAAGCGGCGAACCCCAGAACGCTCCGGTGGTTGTCCACAGAGACTCTGACTGAGCTGATTTCCTGAATCAGCTTTCTCACGGCTGCTGTCTGGTTTCACACCGCCGCTTCCCTTTCATTTGTCCTTCTGCTTTCTAGGGTAAACAGGAAGAAAATGACGTGGTTGAGAAGTTGAACCTTTTCCTGGACTTGCTCCAATCCTATAAAGTGAGTCCACTTGTCTGCTGGCCAGCGTGTGAGCAAATGGCTTAGAAATAGCTCGTGCGCGCCCCTTGGAGGGTGTTGCCCTGGGCAAAACAGACCAGGGAGGGACTCGGTTTAGATGCTGAAGAGAATGTAGGACAAGTTGTTTCTTCCTGGGGCTGTGCTGGAGGAGGCAGAGGCGGTCTGAAAGTCTGCCAACAAAACCAGAGTTCCGTCACCTGATGCAAATGCCCATAAAGTTGGAGGTCCAAAGAAGCTGTCAAAACCAAGCGCTACAATGCATATATATTGACACATAAGAATGTAATAATACGGTATAACAGGTAAATATTTTGCCAAGGAGTCCTGATCAAGAAGTCATAAGAAGACATAGAAGAGTTGACTTCTTCCGAACATCATCAGGTAAACAAAATTGTGTCTTCCTTTAATTCATCATAGATTGTAATCATTCATAAAGGTAAGCATGTGTCTGAAAGTTACCATGTATAATGGATTAGGACCTCTTTGATTACCTTTATGAATGATTGCAATCTATGATGAATTAACAGAAGACACAATTTTGTTTACCTGATGATGTTTGGAAAAATTACAAAACGGAAGTGTACTCCGGGGAATTTCGTCAACTCTTCTACGTCTTCTTATGTCTTCTTGATAAGGACTCTTTGGCAAAAATACTTACCTGTTATACTGTAAACTCTTCTACGTCTTCTTATGACTTCTTGACAAGGGCTCTGGCAAAATACTTACCTGTCATACTGTATTATTACATTCTTATGTGTCAATATATATACTTGTAGCGCTTGGTTTTGACAGCTTCTTTGGACTTCTGTCATTAGTTTACTTGTAGCTGTGACGGTTGGAGTGCTGGACCAGGACTTGGGAGAACCAGGTTCGAATGCTCACTCTGACACGGAAGCTCAGTGGGTGACCTTGGGCCAGTCACACGCTCTCAACATGACCTACCTCACGGGGTTGTTGTGAGGATGGAATTAGGAGAGAGAAGAATGACGTAAGCCACCTTGGGTCCCCATTGGAGAGGAAGGTGCGGCGTAATGTTCTCTAAAATGTCTGTCATTAGCAACCTTGCTCAGGTCTTGCAGACTGAGGGCCGTGGCTTCCTAGAGAGTCAGTCCGTCTCATATCAGGTCTTCCTCCTTCCCTAGCATTACGGTCTTTTCCAGTGACTCTTGTCTTCTTATAATATAATGTATTCTTATAATAATGTGTTCTTATAGAGAACCAGTTTGGTGTAGTGGTTAGGAGCGCGGACTCTAATCTGGGAGAACTGGGTTTGATTCCCCACTCCTCCGCAAGCAGCTTCTGGTGTGACCTTGGTTCAGTCACAAGTTCTCTCAGAGCTGTTCTCTCGAGCAGTTCTCGAAGAGCTCTCTTGGCCCCACCTATCTCACAAGATGTGCGTTGTGGGGAGGGGAGGGGAAAGGAGATCGTCAGCCCACTCTGGAACTCCGAGTGAAGGGCGGGGTATACATCCAACTCTCAGCCTGATCTACCTCACAGTATTGTTGGGAGGATAAAATGGAAAAGGGGGAGAAGTCCGAGGGCTGCCCTGAACTCCTGGGATGAAAAATGGGATGAAAACTCTAATAAAACAGCCTATGAACCTTTTCTCCAATATCCCCCCCCCCACTGCTCCCAGTCTGACTAAGCATGATGCTCTGAGACTCGCCTGTGAATCAAGGCCGTTCCCTGTTGAAGACTTACCATAGTGGTGTCTGTTGTGGGGAGGGGAAGGGAAGGAGATTGTAAGCCGCTCTCAGACTCCTTCGGGTAGTGAAGGGCGGGGTATAAACAGGGCCGGTCCGAGGTGTCTCCGCGCCCTAGGCGAGGCCAGCTTGTGGCGCCCGTGCACCACAGGTGATGCCAACCTCCCGGTGGGGCCTGAAGGCGGAGGGGGGAGGGGAGGGTGCCACCTCAAACAACGAACCTCGAGAGGCTCAATGGGGAGGGGGGATCTCTGGAAAACGGCTGCCGCCCCCAGCCCCGGGCTCACCATCTACGAGAAAAGGCTGAGGTCAGCAGTGTAGGGCAAGAAGGCGCTGTAGTTGGAGGGGCCACTGGCCGGATCCAACAGGGCTTTCTCAGG
>NW_015173129.1:185631-208037 GCF_001447785.1 Gekko japonicus
TGCGCCATGGGGGGGATCTCCCAGCCTCCCTCCCACTGCAGGCTGGGGGCGGCAAGGCGAGAAAGGGAGGGGAGGGCTTGGCGCAGAGCTGCTGCCGCTTTCGCTGCTGGGCAGAGCCAGGGTGGTGGGATGGTGCGCCCGGGGCCGGAGGGGCTTCTTGGGCCACCACCATGGTGCAGCCGGGCAGCCTGGCGCATTAAGCCTTGGGGGCGCGCGGGCGCGCATCGCCATGGCCCACGCGGGGGAGCAGGGACGGGCGCAGCTCAGAAACTCCCCCCCCTCCGGCCTCGGAGCTGATCCGAAGGGCTTGCTCAGGGTTGAGGCAGGAGAGTGCCCCTAAGCATGGGCAGAGCTCTTTCCCAGACTTCCAAGGAAGTCGCTGCCACCTCCCGGGTGGGAATTCCTGGAGAGGGCATGGAGGGGGGGAGGCACAGTTCGGCGCCAGCTGCAGGAAGGACATCCCGGGTGCGGGGCGGTGGGGCGAGGAGGAAGCGCCACCGACGGGGCAAGCCTGAGCCAACGTCCGCTGGAGCCGGGGGGGCCAAGCAGTGAGACGGTGCCTGGAGTGAGAGCTCACCTCCCCGCCTTCCTCCACCATCTCCTCCTCTGCCTCCGCCAGCGCCCTGCAGGAGACCACCGGTGGCGGTCCCGGTGGCGGGAAGGGCGCGAGGCACAGTTTGGTGCTGGCGCCCTGCAGGAGAGCACTTTGGCGCCCTAAGGGCCGGCTCGCGCTCTAGGCGAATGCCTAGTTCGCCTAGTGGGTGAGTCGGCCCTGGTTATAAATCCAATCTCCTCTTCTTCATATCATTTTGGGTCTTCCTCTTTTCCTGTTGCCTTCAACTTTTGCTGTAGTGGTTTGGTGCACACAGTTTGGTGTCGTGGTTAAGTGCGCGGACTCTAATCTGGGATATCCGGGTTTGATTCCCCACTCCTCCACTTGCACCTGGCTGGATGACCTTGGGCAAGCTGTAGTTCTGATAAGAGCTGTCCTTGAAAAAGAACAGTTTCTGTCAAGAGCTCTCTCAGCCCCCCCTCCCTCACAGGGTGTCTGTTGTGGGGAGGGGAAGGGAAAGAAGATTGTAAGCCACTCTGAGACACCTTTGGGTAGTGAAGGGCAGGGTATAAATCCAATCTCTTCTTCTCTTCTTTTTCTTTCCTTAGCATTATGGTCTTTTCCAGTGACTCTTGTCTTCTTATAATGTGATCATGTATGATAGCCTCAGTCTAGTCCTTTTAGCATCTAGAAAGAGTTCTGGTTTTATTTGATCTAGAACCCCACTGATGTGTCTCCGATGCCACATTTCAAAGGAATCAACTTTCTTCCTGGCAGCTTTTTTCATTATCCAACTTTCACACCCGTATATAGTAACGGGGGAATACTGCGGCATGAATTAACTCAATGTTGGTAGCCAGCGACACATATTTAGACTTAAGAATCTTTTCCAGCTCCTGCCATTGCCGTAAGTCAGAAGCGACTTCACAGCATTTAACACACACAAAAATGAAATAATAAGTAAATAGATTCTTTGGTGGGTAGCGGTTTTTTCTGCTTCCACTAGTCTTGGTAACAAATAAATATACACTTGAAAAACCTTTTAACAAACTAATGTGTTCTATTTATGGTCATCATTTAGTAAAGTGCATAGTGTATCATTATTTCATCCTAGTCAGATATAAATATTCATTACATTCAATAAGCAAGAACATTCAGTACATACAGATTGATAACTACCAGACAATTTTGCATCAGTGTTTTAAAAGTCAAGCCCCAACGGGAGTTTCTAGAATTATAAACCCGCTTCTCCTTGCATGAAGTCTTCCAAAAAGGGGGATAGCTTTCTTAATAGTTGTATGGATGCTTTTTGCCAGTCCTACAAAAGACACATTGTGCAGCTAACATTCATGGGGCAGGACCAAAACTACCCAAGGTGCTCAAGCTGGACCACCCTGTTCAGCTTGGCTGTGAGCTTTTGCTAGGTATGGCTCAGAAACATATGATGGTCTTAAGGACTAGAAGCTTTAAAAATAAAATTGAAATGCCCAAAGTGCATTTGCGCTGCCTGTACATGTTTCCTCTTTACCCATCTGCCTCTGCAAACAGAAGACCATGGTGGGGATAGGATAACGATGGCCTGTATTTTCATCTTTGCCGCACCAGGACTTGTGCGAGAGGCATGAGAAGGGCGTCTTGCACAAGCACCAGAGGGCCTTGCACAAGTACAGCCTGATGAAGCGGCAGATGATGAGCGCTGCTGTCCAGAACAAGGAGCCGGAGACCGTTGAGCAGCTGGAGTCCCGGATCGTGGAGGTATGAACGGGCGGGTTGGTGCTCGCCATTTTGGGACATCCCAGGGCTGGATGCCGTTCTGCAATTTTGGGACCTAAAGAGCACAGAATTCGGTCAAAGAATCAGGCCCGTAGCCAGGGTTTTTTCTTCCGGATGGCATTTAAATTTTTAAGGGGGCAGTTAAATTGCAGTTAATTAAATTAATCTGAATGCCTGTCTTTAAAGGGGGAGGCTCCGAGCCTGGTTTTAGCCCTCCCATTTAAGGGACAGGGCAGTGAGCGCGTCAGTTCCTAGGGGAGAAAACAGCTCAGAGGGGGCATTTAGTTGCCTTTTGAGTTCCCCTCCACAGGGCAAGAAAGCTTAGAAGGGCACTCAAGAGTGGCACCTTCAATACCTCTCCAACGATCCCCCTTTCTGCTAGCCCAGTCCTCCTGTAGACTACCACCTACCCTGTTTCCCCGAAAATAAGACCTACCCCCAAAATAAGCCCTAGCAGGATTTCTATGCATTTGTGGTATAAGCCCTAGTGTTTCTTCTTGAGAAAAAATAAATATAAGACAGTGTCTTATTTTTGGGGAAACACGGTAGGTCACGGTGAGACTTTCAAAAGCATCCCCATGAGCCTTTGGGAAACATGCAATTAAAAAAACCCAATCTTTATAATAATTTCATATGTTCTTATATTTTTATTTATTTCTGTTTGGGGACATCCCAGGGCTGGAGACCATTCGACAATTTGGGACCCAAAGAGCGCAGAATTCTGTCAAAGGACAAGGCCCGTAGCCAGGATATTTTTTGTTCAGGGGGCATTTAAATTTTTAAGGGAGCAGTTAAATTAGTGTTAATTAAGGTCCCAGGCACACGTGCCGGATAACGTGGGGGGAGGGAGGCATGGCGATTCGCGCCATCGCAATTTGACGCGCCCCAACGTGATCAGACGCGACGGCGTTGTTTCGATCAGTGGGTGTTTCCAGCGCGCTCCAACCAGGAAGCAGGGATGCTAGAGGAGTGCGCTGGAGCGATCACATGGAGAGCGTCCGGCTGCAGCCCGTCACAACCAGTTGATTGTGGATTTTCCCGGGTACTTTTAAACTCCGCTTCTTTGGCTGACTGCTACGGGTTGCTGACGGGTGCGGGATGCTGGCCAGATGTGTCCGTTTGATCATGCCAGTAAAATCCGGCTGCCATTTGTGAGTATCCCGTGGCAAATTCTGCGTGTGATCGGGGCCTAAATTAACCTGAATGCTTGTCTTCAAAGGTGGAGGCTCCCAGCCTGGTTCTAGCCTTTCGAGCGCTGTCAGTTCCTAGGGAAAAAACAGCTCCGAGGACATTTAATGGCCTTCTGAGTGTTTGTTTGTTTGCTTATTGGATTTCTACCCTGCCGTAACAGGCTCAGGGCGGCTTACGCAAACACTACACAGCTAAAACAGAACTAGTGCTAAAAACAGTTCATATACAGCGGCAGGCATGAACAGCATCCGGCAAGCAGTCAGTCAGTTCCCATCGTGGCTGTTGATGTTGATAGCGTAGAAGGGCACTTAAGGGCAAGAAAGCTTAGAAGGGCACTTAAGAGTGGCACCTTCAGGACTTCTCCAGCAAATCCCCCTTTCTGCTAGCCCAGTCCTGCTGTAGGGCACCTAGGTCACAGTGAGTCTTTCAAAAGCAATCCCATGAGCCTTTGGGAAACATGCAATTAAAAAAAAAATTCTTTATTAAATAAATTCATCTATTCTAATATTTTGATGTCTTTTTGTTTGGGGTAATGAAAAATCGTTTTAAAAAGGGCTTTCACTTTTGTTGGATGTTTGTGTCCCAGAAATGCAGCCGCTCCACAGATAAGCTGTCCTGCTGTCTGTGTTCTTATCTTGTCCTCTTCCAAGCGCCCCCCCCCCCAGGAGATAACCCATTCGTGTTTTCCCTCCTCTCTCAGCAAGAGAACGCCATCCTGACGATGGAGCTGCGGAATTATTTCTCCCTCTACTGCCTGCACCAAGAGACCCAATTGATCCACATTTACCTGCCAGTCACCTCTCACATCCTGGGGGCTTTCGTCAACTCCCAGATCCAAGGCCACAAGGAGGTGAGCCTGCCGTTCTAGTCGCCCCCTCATCCCACAGCATGTCGGACGAACGGTTTATCAGCTAAGGTTGCCGGCCTCCAAGTGGAGCCAGTAGATCTCCCGGAATTGCAGCTGATCTCCAAGATGGGTTTGCCATGTTAGTCTGTCTGCAGCAGTAGAAAAGAGCAAGAGACCAGGAGCACCTGAAAGACTCATGAAAGCTCATCCCTTGACACACATTTTGTTAGTCTTTAAGGGGCTACTGGACTCTTGCTGGAGAAAATGGCTGCTTTAGAGGGTGGAGTAGGTTTGCCACTGCCCAGGTCCCTGGTTTTCGGGCTTCTGCCTGCCACCGGCCAGCTGGCCGGCGGGAAAAACCCTGCCCCCAAACAACCCCCGAATGATTTCCATGGTGTGATGACATCTCTCTGTGTCAAGGTAAGAAGAAAAACGGTAGGCAGGTAATTTATATGTACTCAGAAAGGTAGGGTAAGGCTGAGTCATTATCCTGTAGGAGTTCCCCAGGCTGTGACATGCTAATGGAGGAGCTTTCCCGAGGAGCTTCTTTTGCATATGGATTGGCTGTTGAATGATAATGACTCAGCCCTACCCCACCTTCCTGAGTAGATATAAATTACCTGCCTACCATTTTTCTTCTCACCTTGACGCAGAGAGTACGCCATCTTTCTGTGTTATACCTCTGAGGGTGCCAGTCACAGCTGCTGGCGAAACGTCAGGTCCGACAATGCCAAGACCACGGCCATACGACCTGGAAAGTCTACAACAAGTTCAGGAAAGGTTGCACCATTTGATGTGGGGTGGTGGTGGCGGCGTCAAGGGCTCCCAAAGCCAACCCATTCCAATAGGGTTTTCAAGGCAAGAGGTGATCAGAGGTGGTTTGCCATTGCCTGCCTCTGCGTCTCAACCCTGGTATTCCTTGCTGGTCTCCCATCCAAGTACTAACCAGGGTCAACCCTGCTTAGCTTCCGAGATCTGACGAGATGGGCTTCTTGGTGCATCCTGGTCGGGAGATGCCAGGGACTGAACCTGGGACGTTCTGCATGCCAAGTAGAGCCACGGAGCCACAGTCCCTCCCCAAAACCGATTCGGTTGTGTGATCCCACCCCCCAGCACATCACCCTCTTAACCGAGCAACCGCTCTGTGTCCTTTCCTGTCTTCCAGATGAGCAAAGTGTGGAACGAACTGAAGCCCAAACTGAACTGCCTCTTTGTCGGATCTGGCAACATGCCGACGTCATCCTTCGCCCCCTAGGAGGGCACCTTCTTTTCAAGTTGATGCTTTAGGACGGGTGGTGCCGGGCAGCCGGGAGAGGGAGAAAGACCCGTGGGATTTGCACGTCCCACTGTTCAAAGGAATCGTCCCGTCGGCTATCCTTGTACTATTATTATTAATTTTTTTATGCTGCTTTGAATTGCTCTGTGATTGATGGGCTGCCTGGAAATGTGACCGCACAAAGAGAGAGAATCCCCCCACTCTCTCTCCTCTGTATTCTATCGGGGACCACACCTTTGTCCCAAGTTTTCTATTGCTCAATATCCTCAGTCCTGTCTGTTCAACCGACCTGTCAGCTTTGTGTCTTTCGGAGCAGCCAACCGGGAAAGAGGAATGGGGGGCGTCACCAAAGGGCCAAAGGTGGCTCCAAATCCAGTGCCGCTTGCCAGCTCGGAATCCAAAGAGCCGGCAGGTAGGAGATGCAGCGTTGGGGGCACTCCAGTTGGGTCTCTTTCAGGCCTGTAGCGACAGTGGGGTGTCTTGGGGCCAACACCCCCTTTAATTTAAATTTAAGAGCCAGTTTGGTGTAGTGGTTAAGTGCGCGGACTCTAATCTGGGAGAACCAGGTTTGATTCCCCACTCCTCCACTCGCAGCTGCTGGATGACCTTGGGCAAGCCATGGTTCTGTCAGAGCTGTCCTTGAAGGGGCAGTTCTCGAAAGAGCTCTCTCAGCCCCACCTACCTCACAGGGTGTCTGTTGTGGAGAGGGGAAGGGAAAGGCGTTTGCAAGCCGCTCTGAAATTCCGTGTGAAGGGCGGGGTATAAATCCAATCTCTTCTTCTTAAAGCCACACCCACAAATTTCCATGCTTTAAATTTTTTTAAAAAAAATCTTTTCATTGAATTCATGCCACGCCACACACTGCCCATGATCTGGGGCAGGCCAGAGCCTATTTATTGTTTTTGTTATTGTTATTTTTAATTAAGTGAGGTCACGCCCCACTGGTTCGCCCGGTGCCCCCTCACTGAAAATTTTCTAGCTTCCGGCCTGGTCTCTTTCCGTCTTAAGTGGACCTTAACAAATTACTGACCGAGGGCTTTTAAGGGATGCTCGAAACATGGCTGGTTTTCTGCGTCACCTGGTGGTGTACACCTTCCTGGAAAGGCTGCAGCCGAGAGGCTCTTCTGTCTTCTGGTGGTGGGAAGTGCCTTCAATTTTCAGCCAACGTTTGGTGATCCCTCATAGGGTAGGAGATGAGCAGAGGTGGTTTTGCCATGGTCTGCCTCTGCATAGCAGCCCCGGACTTCCTTGGTGGTCTCCCATCCAAGTGCTAACTGAGGCCGACCCTGCTTAGCTTCCGAGATCTGATGAGACGGAGCTAGCTTGCACATCCAGGCCAAAGCGAGAGACGTTCAGAGATGGTGTGCCCTTGCTTACCTCTGCGTAGCAACCCTGAGCTTCCTTGGTGGCCTCCCATCCAAGGACTAAGCAGGGCCGACCCTGCTTAGCTTCCGAGAGCTGATGAGATTGGGTTAGCCTGGGCCATCCAGGTCTGGGCAAAAGATAAACAGAGGAGGTCTGCCATTGCCTGCCTCTGCATAGCAACCCTGGACTTCCTTGGTAGCTTCCCATCCAAGGACTAAGCAGGGCCGACCCTGCTTAGCTTCCGAGAGCCGATGAGATTGGGTTAGCCTGGGCCATCCAGGTCCAGGCAAAAGATAAACAGAGGAGGTCTGCCATTGCCTGCCTCTGCATAGCAACCCTGGACTTCCTCAGCGGTCTCTCATCCAAGTCCTAACCAGGGCCGACCCTCCTTAGCTTCCGAGATGCAATGAGATTGGGCTAGCCTGGGCCATCCAGGTCAGCACAGACAAACGGAAGTGGTTTGCCATTGTCTGCCTCTGCGTAGCAACCCTGGACTTCCTTGCCAGCCTCCCATCCAAGTCCTAACCGGGGCCGACCCTCCTTAGCTTCCGAGGTCTGATGAGATTGAGTAGGCTGGGCCACCCAGGTCAGGGTGTCGTGTCTGGTGGAAATTGCTTGTCGAAAGCTCTCCAGCTAGAGCGTGAGGGGCATCTGGTACCTCTTCCTTTCTCGAGCTGCAAGACACAGGTCGGAAGGACAATACGAGGATTCCTCCTCTTCTCAGATCTTTACTGCTATGTGGAATGTAAGGAAAAGGAACCTTTATCGGAATATCTGGTTTGTGTGCACACGCCGGGGGAGTAGTGGGTAATAAATGATCACAGTTGTGGCAGATGGAGCCAGAAACGTGGAGGTGGCCTTTGTGGGAGAAGGCTGGGAATATCTTCACGTGGCACACCGTGATTGACATCGGAGGTGTTTGCACCCAGCTTCACTTTTGCTTGAAAGGAGACAGATGTGATTTTTAGGGATTGTCGAGGCTGGTTTGGAAACACTGTTAGTTCTTTCGATTAAAACGTTATCACGTCATATTCAGGGTTGGATCACTGGGGGGGTGGGCAGGCAGGCACTCCATCTTTGTAAACTTGCTGTGAACGTTGACTGCGAACAACCTTAGTTGGATCTTATCTCACATAGTGGCCAACCAGTTCCTCTGGAGGGCCAGCCACAGGACACGGAGGCCGAGGCCTTCCCCTGAAAAGAACATCAGAAGAGCCCTGCTGGATCAGGACAATGGTCCATATAGTCCAGCATCCTGTCTCACACAGTGGCCAACTAGTTCCTCTGGAGGGCCAACAACAGGGCAGAGAGGCCGAGGCCTTCCCCTGATCAGAACATCAGAAGAGCCCTGCTGGATCAGACCAGTGAGGGTCCATCTAGTCCAGCATCCTGTCTCTCACACAGTGGCCACCCAGTTCCTCTGGAGGGCCAACAACAGGGCACAGAGGCCGAGGCCTTCCCCTAATGATGCCTCCTGGCTCCGAGATTCAGAGGATTTGTGCCTCTGAATGTGGAGGTTCCCCAATCACCATGGCTAGTAGCCATTGATAGACTTATCCTCCATGAATCTATCTAATCCCCTTCGAAAGCTTTTTATTCCTGTGACCATCACTACATCCTCTGGCAGCGTATTTCACACTTTAACCATGCTCTGTGTAAAGTAGTACTTCCTTTTGTCCATCTTTACTTTATAGGGTGCTCAGCTGAGAGTTTATTGTATCGAGGGGAAATCTAAGGTGTGTTATCTAGTTTCCGGGGACCAAGCAGGAGCAAGGCCGTCTGAACAGCACACCTCCACAAGTATGCCATCCTTGGTGTTAAGTCCCTTCTGAATGCAGGGATTTGGACCCTCTCCAGAGCATGACTTCCGTCTCCCTTCCCTGCCTTCCCCCCCCCCCCCCCCCCCCCATTCAGCTGAAAAAAAGAGTTGCAACCTGGCTCAGCTCTGGGGCAGTCTGAAGGGGTTAGGTTCGGGGTGGACAGGTCCATCAGTGGCTGCTAGCCAGGGTTGCTATATGGATCCTCCATATTCAGAGACAGCCAACCTGTGGATCTTAGTACTCTTCTTATGTTCTTCTCAGGGAGAGACCATGGTCTCTGTGCCCTGTTGCTGGCCCTCCAGAGGAACTGGTTGGTCACTGTGTGGGACAGAATGCCGGACTAGATGGACCCTCACTGGTCAGATCCAGCAGGGATCTTCTGAGGTTCTTCTCAGGGGAAGGCCTTGGCCTCTCTGCCCCATTGTCAGACCTCCAGAGGAACTGGTCAGCCACTGTGTGAGACAGGATGCTGGACTAGATGGACATTCACTGGTCTGATCCAGCAGGGCTCTTCTGATGGGGAAAGCCCCAGGGGAAGGCCCCAGCCTCTCTACCCTGTTGTTGTCCCTCCAGAGAAACTGGTCAGCCACAGTGTAAGACATGATGCTGGGCTGGATGGACCCCTGGTCAGATCCAGCAGGGCTCTTCTGATGTTCTTAACAGGACAAAGCTTCAGTCTCCAGGCCCTGCTGTTGTCCCTCCAGAGGAACTGGTCAGCCACAGTGTGAGACAGGATGCTGGACTAGATGGACCCCTGGCAGGTCCAGCAGGGCTTTTCTTACTTTTTATGTTCCACTGTGTAGGAACAGATCAGGTGCTTCTTTTCTCCGCTGGGGGCCATAAGCTAAAACTCACCAGGAAAGAGGAATCATACCCCAGCCATCTCAGTAGGTCCATATAATGTTAAAAAAAGTGTATTTTTCTCTGCAGAAAGACCAAAACTGCCTTTTCCTTGATAGGTTAAAACAGTATATATTTTTGGAGACTTTTATAATGTTTTTGGGTTGTTTTTTTAAAATGTTAACTTTTTCCTTTGGCTAGAGCAACAAGGATTTGGATGTGTGTTTTAAGGTGTGTGTGGGGGACCCAACAACATGCAGCCATGCAGATAGATTCTTTTGTGCCTGGGAATAGTGAAGCCCCTCCCCCGTTTAGATATATTGTTTCTCTGTGGCTTCCTGGACAACAGACCAAACAAGCCTGCCACACTGTGGTGTCAGCCCCCCCCATCTCTGACCTGTTGTTGGCAGGAGGTGGGAAGTCAACGCAGTTTGGATTTCCTTGGGATCTGGATATGAAGCGAAGCAAAGGGACTTTGTGTTGTGTCCCGAGTGTGTTTCACGAGCAGCTCTGCCAACCACAGATGCTTCTTCTTTGGCATACAAGATCATTGTGTGCGGCGTTAGTACATCGTTGGCTGAGTGTGCTAAAGTTTACTGCTGGTTACTCTCTCTCTCTCTGCACCGCTCGCAAACAGCATCGGCTGCACCTCGACCAATTCATCAGGCAGGGGTTTCACTAGGAATGGGTGCTGAGAGAACATGCATTCCAGGTTTTTGAGAGCAAGGTGTGTGCATGTTACCTGTTCCCCAAACGAATTGTGCCGCTCCCTAGAAGGACGGGCCTAGAAGGGAATGGAGGAAGATTTGGGGGCCTTTTGGGAAGAGAACACAACATTTGGCGATGTACCCTCAAGAGTGATATGCAATTGTCGTTAAGGGCGTTATGCACAACCTTGCGAAGCATGTTTCTATATGACTTTATGTCCTTAAATGCATCAGTGTTGAACTAAGTGGTCTGAACTGAACCTGAATGCACAGCACAGCATTTGGGGATTTAAATCTCCATTCCTTGGGAAGTCAGTGCCAGTTTGGTGTGGTGGTTAGGAGCGCAGACTCTAATCTGGGAGAACCGGGCTTGAGTACACACTCTTCCACATGCAACTGCTGGTGTGACCTTGGGTCAGTTCCAAGTTTTCTCAGAGCTGTTCTCTCACCAGCAGTTCTCTCTCAGCCCCGCCTACCTCACAGGGGAGGGGAAGGGAAAGGAGATTGTAAGCCGCTCTGAAACTCCTTCAAGTAGTGAAGGGCGGGATATAACTCCAATCTCTTTTTTTTTTTGAATTTGACAGGATTCATTTCCAAATAAGCTTGTATAACATTGGATCATGGGGCCGTGATGCCACAAACTTACATTCTGAAGAAAACCCACCGAGTTCAGCGGGTTTTACATCTGTTTGTGTAGGATTGTAGCCTTAGTCAGAAATGAGACTCCCACATGAGACTCCCACATGGATTGGTGGGACAAGCTTCCAATGAATGTGTCTAAGATGGTGGTCAAAAACATTGTTTCTCTCAGCTCTACCTACCAAGAAAAAGTGGGTGTACAGCATTGCACACGTAAATGGCATCGAGTTGCAACCGACTGCCGGTGACCACAGCATAGGACTTTTAAGGCAAGTGAGAAGCAGAGTTGGTTTGCCACATTGCCATGGCCTTCCTCTTCAGAGTCTTCCTTGGGGGTCTCCCGTCTGAGCACTGACCCTGCTTAGCTTCCAAGATCTGGCAAGATTGGGCTGCACTGTGCTGCCGCCTCTCCCCGTTTATAAGATTACTAGCTAGAAAAAGGGTTTTATGATGGCCCAGTCTCCATAGCTGTGGGGGTGATTATCTACCCCCATTTGGAGGAAACCAGGTCTGGAGGGGGCCTGGTAACCTCACACTTGTCCACTGCCTTAAAGGGGGGAAAGTTGACCTCAAAAAAGAACTTTCTGTAGGCAAATTCTGAAATGCTGAAAGTCCTGGCCTCTGCTCTTCAGGCAATACCTTTGCTATGTGGAAAATAGAAGAGCAGATTCTTTCTTATTTTTCGTTCTAACCTCTTTGGATTTTTGCAAATTTTGGAATAGCCAAGGTTCGCAACTTGGTGTTTTCTTCCCTCAGTGCTTTGCACAAATAGGAGTGTGTGTTTGGGGTTTTGGTTTTTTTTGTATTTTGATGAAGCACTTTACCAAACTGCAGGAATTGGAGAGAACATATCGCTACAGCTGGTAGACAACAAAATGTTTACAAGTTGTTACACCCCCCCAAAACTTCTGTCAACAAATGTTACAAAAAAAATCTTTATTTGTAAAAAAAATGCACAAAACTCATATTAAAGAAATATTTCAGTTATAAATGTCTTTGTTACTCTGAAACTGGTGTTAGCAAAGGTGGGCAAGTGAACGTAGGCAGACGTCTGGTATATGATTGGAATATTTCTTGCACGCTTTCCATCTGGAAACTGTCCAGGTGACAAAATTAACCCCCCACAGAGACCCTTTATGGTTTCAGTCATTTAAGAATCTACATAAGGAATAACAACTATAACATATTGGGTTAGTAAACTGAGGGCAAAATGCTAGTTTCATTTGTAATAAACTTTCAGACTGAGTGTCCTGCCCCCTCTCCGTATTTATCAACGACAACCGGCATTCCCGTAAAAGACCTTAAAACACAATTCCACTGTGCGGTTAAGGCCCATATCAAGAACAGTGACTGCTCAAGTGTTCCATTGAACCGTAACTTAGTTTTTACCAAGTGGCATATTCTGTCATCTGCAGGACAGAGGCTTCCTCTTGGAGTCTGTACAGACGGTCCACATTTGCCAAGATGTAGGTTTCTCCATCACTGTCCTGCAGCAATAGGAGAAGACACAACTGGCTCAATTTCCCTCTTCTAGGAAAGTCTGGGGAATACAGGACTGCTGCTCATATACTGGGAACTAGAGCTGAAATATGATCTTTTTTTAGTAAGTTCTCAGCATGCACGGGGCTACGAAGAATTAGCTACAGCCGCCACCCCAATGCTTACACCACTGCGGTTGGGGGATTGTTTCGCATGGGCAGGGGGCTTCCTCGTGGAAACAATTTAAGGTTCCACGCATGGAAACGCTTTAAGGTTCCATGTGTGAAACACTTCTTGCCAGAACTGGAAGAGAAGCTGCCCCAATGAGATGCAAACGGGAGAACTTGGGGGTACAGTCCCCTTTCAAAAACAAGATTCAGGGGGAAAATATTGACTAAGGAGGTTCTCGTTGACAGCAAAGGGCTCGCGATGCTTGGGGGGGGGATGAAAAAATCTAAACGTTGGGGGTCAGGCCCTGAAAGAGAGCCGCACACACTAACACAACCGAGACGGAAAGCGGCAACTGGTCATACAAAAGAAGTGCCATCTGTAAGTTCTTCACCACACAGAGGAACGGTTTCATGTTTGCCAGTTGCTGTAGATTTTCTGGGTTTCATGTTTGTCTGCCTGCCGTTCGCCTGTTGCACAATGAAGTCTGCTCTCAGCAGGAGATGAAGGCTTCGGGGCGACCAGAATAGCTCATCGCCCCCGATGCAAGTGTGTGTCCCCACTTGGAGGACCTCCGGAGTTCTTCCCCTCCTAGACCTCTTCTGCTTCTTTCAAGGTGTACTCCAAGATCGTGTCCTGCCCCTGGAACTTAAAATAACCGACAAACGTCTTCTTCTGGAGGAGCAGAGGAAACCAATAGCTGTCATCTGGCCACATGTCCTTGAAGGGCACGTGGTCCAGTTCAAACCACTGCGGACGCATTTCTGCAAGGGGAAGAAATGAACATAACGGATTAAGGAAATTAGCGTGGAGGATGAAGATGGGTTCCCCCCCCCCCCAGACAATCGAAGACTGAAAGAAAGCATCATTACTTGGATCACCGCTCCAAAATTGCTTCAACTGGGCATCTTAGGGTAATTTTTGGGTTCTTTCAATGATGATGATGTTGCACATGTGGGGAAAGCACATTACTCAATATGGCCTAGGAAGTGACATTTCTCTTAAACCAGTTCAATGATGATGATGTTGCACATGTGGGAAAAGCACATTACTCCATATGGCCTAGGACCCCCACATGGGGTTCCCCACATGGGGACTGTGGGCACCATGGCACTGCTAACACTTTCCCTGGTGTTCTTAGAAAGCGGGTGGGGTCAGCTGGTTCGTTTGCTCAGCAAGGCTTCTGGTTGGCCACTGGAGATTTGATTGGCTGTACAGATTTTTTAAAATAACGTGGCTTGGGCGGCAGCTGCCACCACAGCACAAGGGTCTTAGCCGCATGACTGAAGGTAAGCTGTGGCGGCCATTTTGTGGTTGGCTCCACTTCCTGCAGCAGCAGCCATTTTGTGGCTGTGCCCACCATGCTGTGTCAGAATTCCAAAGGTGCCCATGGGCTGAAAAGGATTGGGGACCTCTGCTTGGTGTAGTGGTTAGGAGCACAGACTCTAATCTGGGAGAACCGGGTTTGATTCCCCACTTCTCCACATGCAGCTTCTGGGTGACCTTGAGCAAGCCACAGTTCTCTCAGAGCTGTTCTCTCATGAGCAGTCCTCGAAAGAGCTCTCTCAGCCCCACCTACCTCACAGGGTGTCTGTTGTGGGGAGAGGAAGGGAAGGGGGTTTATAAGCCACTCCGAATGAAGGGTGGGGTATAAATCCAATCTCTTCTTCCTAAACTAACTTCCAGTTCCCTCTCTGGAAATATTTTCCAGATCCAGCCTCACTGTTAACTGTCAGAATTTAGATGTTTGGCCTGTTGATACCTGGAGCAGGTGGGGAAGGGGTGTTTTCAGCATGGTGTAGAGAGCCATCTGTGGTGTGGTGGTTAATAGCCGCAGACTCTGATCTGGAGAACTTGGTTTGATTCCCCACTCCTCCACATGCAGTCAGTTGGGTGGCCTTGGGTCAGTCACAGTTTCCTCAGAACTCTCTCAGTCCCACCTACCTCAGAGGGTGTCTGTTGGTGGGGAGAGGAAGGGAAGGGAGATTGTAAGTTGTTCTGGGACTCCTCTGGGTAGTGGATAGTGGGGTATAAAGACCAACTCTCTTTCTTCTGGATCTCCTGCCCCACAAAGGTTTTGCAAGGGACGGTCCTTGGTGCTAGCTCTGCTCCTGGACTCCAAAGGGTGACCGAGATGCAACAAGGCAAAGGTCCCCCAATCCAGATTAGCTGCAGGCTTTGGGTAGGGTCGGGCTTCTACCTTCCTATTAGCTGATCCCTTTGCTTAAGTTACCACGGTATGACTCAGTTTAAGGCTGTACCTTGAACAAGTCGGTGGTCTACTCATGCGAACCGGATGATGGAGGAAGGAGGGAAGTCTGACAGTATTGTAGAGGGAGAAAAATCAAAAGTTGGATGCATCTGGGCCTGGTTGTCTCCAGTTCACAAGATGTTCCCGAAGCAAGGTCTAAATTTTTGAATTATGCTGGCTGATATACAGAGCTCTCAACTGTGTATAAGCGGGTAGATACTAGGGGTGTGCAAAAAAAGGGTATTTTTCAGGTTCGGGTATATTGAACTCAAAAACTATCAGTATTTCCTGATATTCCTTAAATCCTAATATCAGTATGGTATTGGAATTCGGAAAATATTTGGGATTGTTGAATTTTTTGGCTCCATACCCTATGGGGACCATTATAGTCAATGGTCCCCATAGGCTACATTGGAAAATCGATCTGGGGTTCTGGGGGAGGCTGTTTTTTGAGGTAGAGGAACCAAATTTTCAGCATAGCATCTGGTGCCTCTCCTCAAAAAACAGCCCCCCCCCCCAGCCACAGATACCCAGAGTTTGATTTCAAAAAGATTGTACCAGGGGGTCCAAATCTATGAGCCCCAAAAGAAGGTGCACCCTTCCTCCATTATTTCCAATGGAGGGAAGGCATTTAAAAGGAATGCAGTCCCTTTCAATGTGATGGCCAGAACTCCCTCTGGAGCTGAATCGTGCTTCTTCCCTCTCCTCTCCAGGAGGCTCTTGAAAAGTCCCCCACTGGCCTGTCAGCCTCACCTGGCAACCCTAAATGGCCTAGGTGTGTGTGGCTTGGGTGGAGAATGAGTTGAGAGCAACCCCTGTGTTAGAAGCACAGGCTCCTACCATGGAATCACAGGAACCTTCTCGATGTGGGGGGTGGACCTGGAAGTGAAATCACAGGATGTGACATCACAAAGTGGTGTCACACCCTTGCTCCTGGCTCCACCCCCAAAGTCCCCATAGGTCAGACCCGGCAACCCTAATCCCACACCAAGCCATTTGTGCAAGAAGGACACTTGGGTGAACTTGCTATGTGTGTGTCAAGTAGAGATGTGAAGGCCCGGAAAAGTTCCGGAAAAGTTCGGGGGGGAAATGTTTTCCCCGTTTTTTTTTCCTGAAGCTTTTTTTGTTTTTTTTTCTGAAAAATTGGAAAAATTGAAAAAATAAATAAATTTAAAAAATGGATTATGGAACATTTTATTTTAACATGATGAATAAACTATTTTAAAACAAGGTGTTCAAATATTTTCAAATCATTTCTAAAAAAATATGTATGGTATCAGATTGATCTAATTTCTGTGCACTGAGGACAAGCAAGTCCTAGGTTGCAATCTGAACTCTCCAATACAAGAACAAGATGCATTTCTTTCTTTGGGAGGTTCTATTATCACAAGGAAAAAAAAGGTTTCAGTTTTGTTTTTGCATGTGGGTGGGTATTCTGTTCGTAATAATTGTTTGGATACACTATATTTTTAATATGCTAGTTGTGATAATTTCATGCCAAGTAAAAATGCCCATAGTCATATTTTATGTTCCTAAAGTAAAAGAATGACTTTCAATCTAGAAAAGAAAAAAGAAGTGCTAATGTAGCATTTTTTTCAATTTTTCCGAAAATTTCCATTTCCCCCCCGAAAAAACTGGAAAAAACTCTGGGTTTTTTCTGAGGTTCAAAATTTCCGGAAATGTTACATCTCTAGTGTCAAGTGCCATCAAGTTGTTTCCAACTTCTGGCAAGGCAACCCTATGAATTTATGACCTCCAAAATGTCAGATCGTTAACAAGCCTTGCTCAGGTCCTGCGAACGGAGGGCCGTGTCTGCCTTGATGGGAGTCCGTCTATCTCCTGTCGGGCCTTCCTCTTTTCCTGCTGTTTTCAGGTTTTCCTAGCATTTCTGTACTTTTCGGTGACTCTTGTGTTCTCATGCTGTGGCTGAAGTCCAATAGCCTCAGTCTGTTTGTTTGTTTGTTAGTTCGATTGACACCCTGGCCCTTCCCGCCAAGGTGGGCTCAGGGTGGCTTACATAAAGTCGAGTCATTTTAGCTTCTTGGGAAGAGTTCAGGCTGGATTTGATCTGGAACCATGATAAAACTTGGCAGTCCGTGATAAAACTCTCCTCCAACACCACGTTTCAAAGGAATCTACTTTCTCCTCCAACACCACATTTCAAAAGAATCAACTTTCTTCCTGTCCGCTTTCTTCACTGTCCGACTTTCACACCCATACGCAGTAATGGGGAACACCACGGCATGAATTAACTCGGCCTTGGTCTCCAGTGAACTATGTTTACCCTTAGGGTTCTTTCCCAGTCTCAATCGCCTTCAGACTTCTTCACTGTAGTCTCCCTTTTGGTTGATGATAGAGTGAACTTGTTAGGTGCCTAATTTTAGCACATGATGCAACCTTGTATGTAGTGAGTGTTCTGTCTCCACTATGGGTTGGGTAGCACAGTTCCAGAGGAAGGTGGGAACTGCCTGTGGCCCCAGTCAATCTGGTCGGGACGGGGGACAAGAGGGTCTATCCCACGACCAGCATGCTGCGCTGAGAGACAGCAGGGTGTAGTGGGCAGAATGGCAGAGTAGGACCCAGGGTGACATAAGTTTGAATTCTGACTTCTTCCATGGGAGCCCTCTGGGTGACTTGGGGGCCCATCCCAAACTCTCAGCCTGGCCTACCTCAAAGGGACGTTGTGGGAGAACGAAGAAGGGGAGAATGACGTTCTAAAGCTGCTTTTGAGTCCCAACTGGGAAGAAAAGTGGGATATAGATAAACAAGCAAACGCAAGATGTACGAGTCAAATTATTTGGCTCAACCTGGGCCAGGGGCAGACCTGGGGGTGGCCATTTTTATGATGCTGCCGCTTTTCAACCACATTCTTACCGTCGCTTTCCGTGGGCTCTCCTTGGAAACTGTCGGCTCGGAAGATGTGGACTTCCATCAGCTCCGTGTTACCCACGAACTCAAAAGTGATCCGGCCCATCTTCTGCAAGACGTCCACCGTCAGTCCACTCTCTTCCTGTAGTTCCCTAGTGGGAATGAACAACATTAACGTAGAACGAGGGCACGAGAGCTTATAGACGCATGAAGCTGCCTATCATTGGTCCATCAAGGTCAGTACTGTCTACTCAGACTGGCAGCAGCTCTCCAGGGTCTCAGGCGGAGGTCATTGCCGTCACCTCCTGCCTGGTCCTTTTTAACTGGAGATGCCGGGGATTGAACCTGGGACCTTCTGCATGTCAAGCAGATGCTCTGCCGCTGAGCCACAAGCCCACAACCCCTCTTTACAGTTCTCCAGCCTGTTCCTTTTAACTGGAGATGTCGAGGATTGAACCTGGGACCTTCTGCACGCCAAGCAGAGGCTCTATAGCTGAGTCACGGCCCCTCCCTCATAGAGGGATTGAGTCCACCCGCCAAAGCAGGCATTTTTAGGATCTTCTCAGTCTGGAGTTCGCAACCCTACTTTGAAGAAAGGCATTTTTCTCCTGGAGAAAGGTTGGCTGGCAGTGGACTTACCCCCTCCCTACTCCCCTTTTAGTAGAACAACGTTTGGCTGCAGTCACACACGTGAAATAATCCACTTTCAGTGCACTTTCCAACTGGATTTTTACTGTGTGAACTGGCAAAATCCAGTTGGAAAGTGGATTGAAAGTGGATTACTTTGTGTGTGTGATGGCAGCCTCTTATACCCAGAATTCAATTTTGTTGGTCTTCAGGGTGCCACTGGACTTAAACTTTGTTCTATTGCTTCAGCCCAAGACGGTGACCCACCCAAATCTAATGACACCACGTGTCCCTGTGAGTCCACATCGCTCCGATTCAGACTGGGGGGGGGGACTGCTTGCGGTTGAAGCTGTTTCCTAAGTACCCAACAGCGGCAGATGGAAACTGAGAAAACGGCCCATAATTCATCCAGGAGAAAACTGCTAGTCCTTTGACAGGCCCCAGACATTTAGCTGATCTTGCTAATTAAACCCGTCTGTATCGTGAGTAATGTGGGTAACTGAAGAGTTCCAGCGGTCCTTCCCCATTAAGGATAACAGGAACCCTGGGTACGACTCCTGACCTTTCCTTGGCACTTCTCTGACGGCCTCCATTTTTCAAATTAGGTTTAACATTTCAATTAGTTTCAGACAACCTTTCTGGGGCACGCGCCGGCAGTGACCGACTGAGGAGGCCGCCGCGTGAGGCGCTATGCTGGCTTTATTGGGACAGCGGGAAATGCCTTTGCACGGATCGCAGCCAGTGGAAGGAAAAGGAAGTATGAATTAAGAAGGGCTTTGAGGAACGACCCAAAGGAACCTCTTGATAAATTCATATGCTATAGGGCACAGGGGCCTTCTACCCTCAGAACAATAAGTGGTCACGCCGAAGCTGGAGAGCGTCCCTCTTGCCAAAGATCCCAGTCCCGTAGCATCTTGCCTCACAGGGTGTCCATTGGGAGGGGAAGGGAAAAGAGATTGTAAGCCGCTCTGAGACTCCTTTGGGTAGTGAAGGGCGGGGTATAAATCCAATCTCCTCTTCTTCTTCTACATTTTATGACACACACGTGGCCCAGCCCGATAAGGTCTCATTTATGTCAGATCCGGCCCTCATAACAAATGAGTTCCACACCCCTGAGTTGAGTATGTTTTAGAGAGAGGGACAGAAGGATTGCGCTTATTCCCAATTACTTTTGTTTCCGAATTGCTGATCTGGTGTGGTGCTCAAGGATATGCTCTAACAGCTACACCCAATAGAACAAAGTTTGGCTGCGGTCACCCACGCAAAATAATCCACTTTCAGTGCACTTTCCAACTGGATTTTTACTGTGTGAACTGGCAGTGGATTGAAAGTGGATTACTTTGCGTGTGTGACGGAAGCCTCTTATACCCAGAATTCAATTTTGTTGGTCTTCAGGGTGCCACTGGACTTAAACTCTGTTCTATTGCTTCAGCCCAAGACGGTGACCCACCCAAATCTAATGACACCACGTGTCCCTGTGAGTCCACATCGCTCCGATTCAGACTGGGGGGGGGGACTGCTTGCGGTTGAAGCTGTTTCCTAAGTACCCAACAGCGGCAGATGGAAACTGAGAAAACGGCCCATAATTCATCCAGGAGAAAACTGCTAGTCCTTTGACAGGCCCCAGACATTTAGCTGATCTTGCTAATTAAACCCGTCTGTATCGTGAGTAATGTGGGTAACTGAAGAGTTCCAGCGGTCCTTCCCCATTAAGGATAACAGGAACCCCGGGTACGACTCCTGACCTTTCCTTGGCACTTCTCTGACGGCCTCCATTTTTCAAATTAGGTTTAACATTTCAATTAGTTTCAGACAACCTTTCTGGGGCACGCGCCGGCAGTGACCGACTGAGGAGGCCGCCGCGTGAGGCACTATGCCGGCTTTATTGGGACAGCGGGAAATGCCTTTGCACGGATCGCAGCCAGTGGAAGGAAAAGGAAGTCTGAATTAAGAAGGGCGTTGAGGAACCTCTTGATAAATTCATATGCTATAGGGCACAGGGGCCTTCTACCCTCAGAACAATAAGTGGTCACGCCGAAGCTGGAGAGCGTCCCTCTTGCCAAAGATCCCAGTCCCGTAGCATCTTCGAGACCCACAAGATCTTTGGGATATTGCAGTCAAAACTCTCAGAGAGCCAGTCTGTAGTAGTTAAGAGGGGCGGACTCTAATCTGGGAGAACCAGGTTTGATTCCCCACATGCAGCCAGCTGGGTGACCTTGGGTCAGTGGCAAGTTCTCTCAGAGCTATTCTTGAAAAAGAGCAGTTTCTGTTGGCGCTCTCTCAGGCAGCCCCACCTACCTCACAGGGGGTGTCTGTTGTGGGAAGGGAAAGGAGTTTGTAAACCGCTCTGAGACTCCAAGTGAAGGGCAGGGTATAAATCCAATCTCCTCCTCCTCTTCCTCTTGAAACCTTATACCCTTATTGGTCTCTAAGGTGTTACTGGGTTCAAATCTAGCTGCCACAAAAGGTGTTCAAGGATCCAGCGACAAAGTATATCAGACCCTGGGTCCATCAAAGTCCTTGATGTCTAGTCAGAACAGCAGGAGCTCTCCAGGCTCAAAAACGAATGATGTTAAAAAAGAAGTGGAACAATCACGTCTGTGGGTTCACAAGAGGTGCATAAACAGGACAGGCTTTCCCTGGTGCATCAAAGATATTAATGGTGGGAACCAGGTGAACTGACAGCCATACTTGCAATTGCAGGAGATGGGGAAGAAGGTCACCCCGACTGCAAAGATGGCCACGGGCCCTGAGGACAGCACAAGGTTGCCACTAGAATTTTATTTTTCCTTTCCCTGACCAACGTTTGTCGATTTCCCTGTCTACCATTCAAATATAACCACAAGTTAAAAAATGAATAGGTCAATGCTCCTTCTAAGCTGTGGAGTCTTGTAAGCAAAAATTCTACTTTGTGAGCTGCTGGCATGAAAGTGGTGAGCGAGCGATTTGGCTCCTGCATAAATGAGTTTGCTCCGGAGCCCTCCTTCCTGAGCTAAGACAAGAATGTGTGAGCCGGAGGCTAAAAAACTGTGAGCTGGCTCACACTAAGTCAGCTTAGAGGGAACACTAGTCGTATTGCATTAATGCAAGAGAAGGTTCCACTCTACAACTACACAAGTCTCAACTGCAAAAATATTTGTCAAAGCGATTTAATATCAGCTTCTTTCAACATTAACTGCAGCAACACCTGTTTTGCAATTGCAGCAAAACTTACACCAAGATACAAATTTCAACTCAAGTAAACTCTGAATGCTAACAAATGACGTAACATTTTTGTTATTGTTTTAAAGGTACACTAAAAATTATATAAACGTTCGATCTAAAATGGTTGGGAAAGGGCATCATTGAGTTCTACTTGTATCCTGCTACTTCTCTATTCCAGTTGCCACAAGAACAGATCAGGCTCTCGCAGCAGGCAGGTCAAAAATCCACTGCTGGAATAGATTTTAATCACAAGTTCCCTGACTTTCCCTGACCAATTTTCATTTCCCTGACTTTCCAGAAAGGGGCAACCCTGCAGCAGGATAAGGCTTCCTTATCCGACAGAAGGGAGCGCTCCCTCTTGAAAGCTAATCCCCTGGAAATCTTGTTGGTCTCTGTGATGGAACGGGCCCGCTCCGGCCTTCAGACCTTCACGCCCTGTTCCACCCTGCCCTCCAGGGTTTTCCCAACACCTGAAGAGGGTTCTCTCTCTCTCTCTCTCTCTCTCTCTCTCTGGTAACGTGCCACTGTCACCTGTCCTTTGTAAGAAGAGGAGATTGGATTTATACCCCGACCTTCACTACCCAAAGGTGTCTCAGAGCGGCTTACAAACTCCTTTCCCTTCCCCACCCCACAACAGACACCCTGCGAGGGAGGTGGGGCTGAGAGAGCTCTTGACAGAAACGGCTCTTTTTCAAGAACAGCTCTTATCAGAACTAAGGCTTGCCCAAGGTCATCCAGGCAGGTGCAAGTGGAGGAGTGGGGAATCAAACCCGGTTCTCCCATATTAGAGTCTGCGCA
>NW_015173129.1:208418-225801 GCF_001447785.1 Gekko japonicus
CCTCGATCATGTCACCCCTCAGCCGTCGTTTCTCCAAGCTAAAGATCCCCAAGTGCTTTAACCTTTCTTCATAGGGAAAGTGTTCCAACCCTTTTATCATTCTAGTTGCCCTTTTCTGCACTTGGTCTCAATGTTGTTGGTCTCAAACAGTGCAATCCTAACCAGAGTTACTTCAGTCTAAATCTATTGAAATCAGTGGGCTTAGACTGTCTCGCTCCAACCTAGCCACAATAATCCATGCAACGGTCACCTCCAGGGGTAATTTCCTGTGGGAGCGCACAGGAGTGGAGCTCCGGCAGTAAGGAGCCCAGGGGGTGGGCACATGCAACAAGCCCCGCCCCCTGCTCCCAACAGCCCTCAGTCAGGCCATGAGGAGCAATAAGTAGCCAGGTACGTTGCAGAGCCCGCCCCCCCAGCCCGCCTTCAGGTCCAAGCTCTCCCTCCTCTGTGAGGGCAGATCTGCGCATTCTCCCCCCACACACACACAATAGCTAGCAATCCAAAACAGTCCAGTGAAGCTTGAGTGATGGGTGTTGCCTTCTGACACACTTCTGGTGATGTCAGGGGGTGTGGCATATGGTAATTAGTTATGCTAATGAGCTCCGGCACCTCTTTTTCTACGAAATGACCTCTGTGTAGGGTTACCCTTGAGACTGACCCAGAAGCTCCAATTGGTACAAAATGCGGCTGCATCGGTCCTTACAGGGACTCCACAGAGGGCACATATCCATCCAGTGCCGCGTGAGCTGCACTGGTTGCCAGTGGAGCACCGGATCAGATTCAAGATTTTGGTGTTCACCTTTAAAGCCCTTAACGGTCAGGGACCTACGTCTCTTTGGGACTGCCTTTTGTGATATGTCCCCTGAAGGGCACTGAGATCGGTAGAAAAGAATCTCCTGGTGGTTTCCAGCCCCGAAGATATCCGGCTGGCCTTGACCAGGGCCTTCTCAGCCTTGGCCCCAGCCTGGTGGAACTCTGCCGAATGACATCCGTGCCCGGCATGCAAGGCAGAGATATTCCGCCAGATTTTCGGTTGAGGCCAGCGATGGTTCCTTTGCATCTGCCTGGCACCCCCCCTCCCCCGGAAAATCTGAATGCTAGCTATGCCATCTGTTTAAATATTTATGCTTAATGTTTTAATATTGAAGTTTTGTAGGTTTAAGTGGCTTTAAAATTATATTCGATTTTATGTTGTTGTAAACCGCCCTAAGCCCCCAGCGTAAGCGGGGAAGGGCAGTTAAGAAAGCAAATGAAATAAACAAATAACTATGTTGTCGAAGGCTTTCATGGCCGGAGTTCACTAGCTGTTGTAGATTTTCTGGGTTGTACCAAGACCACAGCCATACAACCCGGAAAATCTACAACAGCTAAATAAATAAATAGGCTGGAGTAACTGTTGTTAGGGTGGCATTGCAGGGTGCAACTGCCCTCCAATCTAGCCATTCTACAGCCAACGAACCCGGCTACCATCCGAAACCAGAGGACTCTGTACTTCCATTACCTGGAGGGCCTAGGAACTTATCCGGGCTCACCTTCTGGCCGCCTGCTCGATGGTTTCACCCGGCTGCACCTTCCCTCCGAAGCCATTCCACCGCCCGGCCCCAAAGCCGCGCTTCTTCATGCCCAGCAGGATGCGTTGGGGCTGGACCACCAGCACCAGTGTGAAGAGCTTGCTTGTCAACATGCTCTCTACAACGGGAAGGATGCCGACAGTCAGGGGTGCGTACTTGCTATAAAAGGCCCCTCTGCACACCACAGCAGTTAGATCAACTGGGAAGCGCAGGGGATGGCTTGATGGCAATCGTGACCTTGCTGGATTTCAAAAGAGCATACAGTTAGACTGGAGGGGGGGGGGGGGGAATGCAGTTTGGACTAAGCCCCTAAGGAAAATAAATGGAAATTATTATACCCCCAAATAAAACAGAAACGAAAGAAAATTTTATACCCTGCTTTTCTCTACCTTAAGGAGTCTCAAAGCAGCTTACAATCTCCTTCCCTTCCTCTCCTCACAACAGGCACCTTGTGAGGCAGGTGGGGCTGAGAGAGTTCTGAGAGAATTAAACTTCGTTGGTCTTCAAGGTGCCACTGGACTCAAATTTTGTTCTATTGCTTCAAACCAATACAGCTACCACCCTGAATCTATCTGCAGTAATAAATGTTAAGCTCATGTACACAACCTGCTGGCCTTTCACTATGGAAGCCACTCTGACCAGACCTTACACCCTGGCCTAGGGCTCTGATGTCGTGAAAGATCTGCTTCCTACAGTTCTGTCCTTTAATACTTTGACAAATCCCAGGGATTAGGTCACCATGGCCCCTAGAAATGTCTTTCTGGAGCCTAGAATTTTTAGGAATGATTTAATTGTGGCGTCTCTCGATGAGAAGCACAAAGCTCGTGTATAATTTCACATCAGAATATGTTTTGCTGCATGGCGTAAAAATGCACACGCATCAATTTCTTGCCATTGCTTGTTTATATATTGACTTTACACCATTCAGTGGTGGTGGATGAATTTATTTCGTAACTGGCTGCTTTCTACACTGGCTCCAACACTCAGTTAAATGGAGCTTTTGAATTCAATTCTGAGAAACAGGGGAGACGTTAGGCTGCATTTTTGTTACAGTAATGACAACCAGGACTATTCCTTTATTTATTTATCTATAACTCTTTTTATCATAGATTTAATAAAATTAAGAGAATGGTGAAGATCAGGTTTTGTGGTAGCAATAATTAGAAAATATGGTGATCAATATACAAACTAATAAAAATGACTACAACAAACATTCAAAAAATAATTAGTAAACGCAGTTTGGCGTAGTGGTTAAGTGCGCGGACTCTAATCTGGGAGCACCGGGTTTGATTCGCCACTCCTCCACTTGCACCTGGCTGGATGACCTTGGGCAAGCCGTAGTTCTGATAAGAGCTGTCCTTGAAAAAGAGCAGTTTCTGTCAAGAGCTCTCTCAGCCCCACCTACCTCACCGGGTGTGTGTTGTGGGGAGGGGAAGGGAAAGGAGTTTGTAAGCCGCTCTGAGACTCTAAAATATGCTAAGACTGAAAAAGGGTTCTGGCTCTGAATTTCTGGCCCGGCTTTTCGAGCCACAGAAAATTTGTCAAGGCCTGCCTTTGTAACATCTTATGCCTGCTTAAGAGTCCTGGGTAGGGTTGCGAGCTCTGTGTTGGGAAATTCCTGGAGATTTGGGGGTGGATCCTGAGAAGGGTGGGGTTTAGGACAGGAGGGGAGAGACTTCAGCAGGCCAGTAGCTACCATGGGGCCCATGGGGCCCGCCCCCTAGCGGTTTTTATTGGCCCCGCTCCCCGAGCCTTGGCTCCCCCTCCCCCCCAGCCCGTCAGCCTGTCCATGGGGAGGATGAGGGCAGTGATTTCAGAGGCGGCAGCACAGTAGCGGTGGTGGCCAGGCAAGGCTGAGAGAGCCACCCAGGCAGCAAGCATGAAGGGTAAAGCCCAGGCAAGGCAAGGAGGCAGGCAGGCACCTCCTCTGACCCAGCTGTGCCCCACACCTCACCTCTCCCAGCCCTCGGAGGGAGCCGAGGGTGCAAGTCAGGCTGCCCCTGTCGCTGCACCATGGGAAGGGGCAGTGGAGCTTCCCAGGGAGGGAGCCGGGTGCTCCAGGGAAGGAGAGAAGCTTTGCGGGGGAGGGAGGGAAGCTGCAGCCACTGGGCATAACCCCCCTTGCACTGGAGCCTTTGATTTAATTAGCTGGTGGGCCCCCTCAAGGTCCCCTCCCCCCAAAATCCCTAGCTACGGGGTTGGACTTCAGCAAGTCATAATGCCATACAGTCTACTCTCCAGAGCAACCATTTTCTCCAGGAGAACAGGTGCCTGTTATCTGGCGATCAATTGCAATTCCGGGAGATTTCCCGGTCCCAACTGGAGATTAGGAAATTATGGAGAAAACACCTTGTTAACAGATAGGAACAAAATATCCTCTGAAATGCAAATCTCATACACCATTAAAATAACAGTAATATTGCATGTAAGTTTATGTATATAAATAAATCATAATGTAGACCCCCAAACTGTGCAAATTGCAGACATATATCCCACACACACACAAAGGCAGGCAGGGTCACAATCTAGGTTTGTAAGAAAGTGGTACGCTCTGATAGTATACTTTACAGAGACTGACATTCTGCCAACACATCTCGGTTATAGTGAATGGATGCATTTATAAGTTGTTAGTTCTTTTTAAGATCTGAGCGCTCTATTGTTGTACTTATAAAGTTAGCACAGTTGTATTCTGACACACTCTATATCAATCACAGGTTACTTAGAAACTCTATGGAATTGACAGGCTGAAAGTTATAAACAACATTATATGTAATAGCAATGTTATGCACTGCTTTATTGGTTTATGCATGTTATTTCTTCTGTATACTCGTACTATCTTTCAATTAAAATTTATTAAATTATTATTATGAAAGTGGTAACAAATATCCATACAAAAAGCCAAATGAAAAGGGCTAATACAACAATACACAAAAATCAAACTCAAAGGAGTTTGCAAAGTTAATGTTGGAGTTAGACAGAGCCAGCAGGAGAAACAAAACCAGCATATGACCAAGCCCTACGAGGAAAGGTTGAGGGACTTGGGAATGTTCAGTCTGGAGGAGGCTGAGGGGGGACAGGATTGCTCTTTTTACATATTTGAAAGGCTGTCACTTAGAGGAGGGCAGGGAGTTGTTCCTGTTGGCAGCAGAGGATAAGACTCACAATAATGGGTTTAAATTGAAGCACTGTTAAGGTACCGGCTGGATATTAGGAAAACCTTTTTTACAGTAAGAGTTATTCAGCAGTGGAATCCGCTGCCTCGGGAGGTGGTGAGCTCCCCCTCACTGGCAGTCTTTAAGCAGCGGCTGGACAAACACTTGTCAGGTGCTCTAGGGCTGATCCTGCATTGAGCAATGAGTTGGACTAGATGGCCTGTATGGCCTCTTCCAGCTCTGTTTTTCTATGATTTTGATTTAAACTGGGTCAACACCTACACAGGGATTAATGCGAGGAGCCAAGCATATACACAGAGATCAGATGATTCACGCATATGAACAGGTCATTTTGTTTCTACCAGTTAACATGGTGTTCCCCGCATAATTTACTACTCTCCACAGTGTGGTCCAATTTTATTTGCTTTGTAGTTCCCTGCCTGGAGGTTGGCAACAGTGTTCGGTCCCCTAATAAAATTCCATTTCACCCTTATGCAATCAGCCCCACTCATACCAACTCCGCGCAGGGACAACACAGTCCCGAGCAGACTTGCCTTCGCTCTAAACCCGCTGAAATCAATAGGGCTCCGACCGGTTTGACTCTGCATAGCAGGGGCGGATTAAGGCTCACTGGTGCCCTAAGCACTGATCAGTCTTGGTGCCCCCCTCCTTTTGTGCACCAATCAACTGAACACACTTCATTTTTGACGTTTACATGGGGCTAAAATTAAAAAGGGGCAGAGAGGGTCATTGAAATGACTGTCACGACAACTGAATTTGGCTCCATCATATTACTTTTAAACATAGCCTATGACACTGCACCTCAGCAACAAAAAATAGAAGATGGTAACCCTAGGGTGCACCATCATCAATTTGCTCTAGTTTCATATAAAAAATTTTCTTTTATAAATCTTCATTCGTTTTTTTTTTTCTTTTTCTTTTCACCCTTTTCCCAACTTTGTGGTGCCCCCTTTGGCCCTGGTGCCCTAGTCTCTTTAATGGTTAATCCGCCCCTACCCTGCTGCATAGGATTGCACCACCGCCTCCCACTGTTCCTACCGTTTAAGAGAGTTGCACCAGGGTCCAGGCAGCTCCTCCAGCAAGGCGGGAAACCAACCCCCTGGCCGCCAGGGGAGGAGAGGCCGAGGCCGGCGCGGGACCTCCTCTCCAGGCGGTGCTTGGCGAAGGCTCCGAGAGGGAACAGCAGCGGCGCTTGCAAGAGGGACCCGCTCCCAGCCTTGGCGTTCTTGGGCAGCGGAACTAGAAAGGCGGTTGCCTGTTCCCGGATGGACAGGTTTGAAAGTCGGACCAAATCGGTTCAATCTCGGTAAGTGTCCCCCAGATCGCGTTCCCGGAAGTGGCGGCCGGCCTTGGGGCAATGAGTCGGTGAGTACTGCAGACTCCCTCGCTTTTGCTCTTGCCTCGTTACAGAGGAGGGTGGACTAAAAATGGGGCCGTGGGGTAGCGGTTAGTGTATCCGGCTGGGTCGGTGGGTGGGTGTTGAAATACGTTTGCCTTGCCAATCTCCAGGGAGGGCCTGTGGAATCCCCCGGAATTACAGCTGCTCTGCAAGACGAAAGAGATCAGACAGTCCCCCTGGAGAAAACGGCTGCTTTGGAGGGTGGACCCTGTAGAATCAGGATTCGCTCCCCAAGCTCTGCCTTTCCCAGGCTCCACCCCCAAAACTGCCAGGAATTTCCCAGTGTGGAGTTGCAGTCCTATCATCATCATCCCAGTACCCTTATTGGTACGTCTTGGGCCAATTATTCTCCCTCTGCCTGTACTGCCTTACAGGGTTGTTGTGAGGATAAGCGCAGGAGAAGAGAACAGTGAACCTTCTGGAGTTCTGGCCCTACTGGTGGACCTCCTGATGGCACCTGGGTTTTGGCCACTGTGCGACACAGCATGTCGGACTGGATGGGCCATTGGCCTGATCCAACATGGCTTCTCTTAGGTTCTTGTGTTTTTAACCTTATAAGGTGGTTTGGGGCCAGTCGTTTCTTTCCTCTCAGTGTAGCTTCCTAGGGTTACCAACTCCAGGTTGGGAAATACCTGGATATTTTTGGGACGGAGCCTGAGGAGGGTGGGGTTTGGGGAGGGGAAGAGAAGGGAAGGGATTCCATTTTCCAAAGTGGCCATTTTCTCCCAATAAACTGATCTCTATTGCCTGAAGATCAGTTGTAATCCCAGGAGATCTCCAGCCACCACCTGGAAGTTAGCATCCCTACTGGTCTCACTGTAGGGTTGCCAACTCTGTGCTGGGAAATCCCCAGAGATGTGGGGGTGGATCCTGGCTAGGGAAGGGATGTCCATGGGGTATGATACTATATAGTCTGCCCTCCAAAGCAGCCATTTGCTCTAGGGGAACTGATCTCTGTAATTTGCAGATCAGTTGTAATTCCAGGGGAAGTCCAGGTGGCACCTCAAGGTTAACAACCTTATTAAGATGCAGAGGAGGAGTGAACCATGAGCTGTACCAGGTGAGCATGGCCCAGTCACACACTCTCACATCCTTTCCATACTTGAAAGTGAAATCTTGGAAAATTCTCCATGGGTACTGCTGCCTTGCCTGATAGCTAAGGAAGTCTTCTCTCAAATGCTCCCCCCCCCCTTCAGGTTTCACATTTACCTGACAGTCAGGCAAGTACCCCTTGACATTTCACTGATGCCATGTCCTCTGGCCTGTATGCTTTTTGCAGTGGGTGGGAAACACTGTATCTTTGCCTCCAAAGGGAGATGTTGCTTAGCAAAGCAGGTTGAAAACTTTCTACCTCCATGAAACTTTAAAAAACAAGACAAAAACATACTTGACTGATCTAGAACCCTTATGAGCCAGTTTGGTGTAGGAGAGCCAGTTTGGTGTCGTGGTTAAGTGTGCAGACTCTAATCTGTGAGAACCGGGTTTGGTTCCACACTCCTCTACTTGCAGCTGCTTGTGTGACCTTGGGCAAGCCATAGTTCTGTCAAGAACTGTTCTCTCATGAGCAGTTTTCTCAGAGCTCTCTCAGCCCCACCTACCTCTCAGAGTGTCTGTTGTGGGGAGGGGGAAGGGAAGAGTTTGTAAGCTGCTCTGAAACTCTGAGTGAAGGGCGGGGGGGTATAAATCCAATCTCTTCTTCTTCTTCTACATTTTATGACACACACGTGGCCTGGCCCGATAAGGTCTCATTTATGTCAGATCCAGCCCTCATAACAAAAGAGTTCGACACCCCTAAGTTAGAGTATGTTTTAGAGAGAGAGAGACAGAAGGATTGCGCTTATTCCCAGTTTCTTTTGTTTCCCAATTGCTTATCTGGTGTGGTGCTCAACGATACGCTCTAACAGCTACACCCAATAGAGCAAAGGTGGCACACAAAATCTTATACCCAGAATTAAATTTTGTTGGTCTTCAGGGTGCCACTGGACTTAAACTTTGTTCTGTTGCTTCAGCCCAAGATGGTGACTCACCCGAATCTGATGACACCACGTGTCCCTGTGAGTCCACATCGCTGTTTCCTAAGTACCCAACAGTGGCAGATGGAAACTGAGAAAACGGCCCATAATTCATCTTTTGCTGTCATGGGGCCCTTACACAATGCAGGGAATCTTGGGAAGAATTTTAGGTTCCTTGTAGGACACTGCCCGGGCCTTTTAAGCCATATTATCCTACATGAATTGGTAATGTTCTCTAGATTCTTGCAATGTGCATAGCAGGGGAAAATGCCTTGGCAGGGAGGGCCGGGTATAAATTGAATAAACCAAATAAATTAAAAAATCAGCATTTTTTTTCCACTGAGGAACCTCTTATAAGCTTCTGATGTGCCTCTGCGCTCCCTAAAACATCAGTTTGAAGATTGCCGAGAACAGGGGGTCTCCAACACTGTGCCCTTGCTGACACTTTTCCATGCGTCTGTCAAGTATTTTTAGAAAGTGGGTGTGGCCAGGTGGCTGCTGTCCATCAAGTCTCCTGATTGTCCCCCAGAGACCTGAATAGCTGTGTAGATTAAAATAATGGTATTTCAGTAGCAGCTACCGTCAGTGTTGGCTTTATTCTCTTTACTCAGTCCTCTTTCCCAATTTAAAATTGCTCCTCTTGTCTCCTGTACTTGGGCTTCCTTTGTGTGTGGTTCCACCTGTCATCGTGGCCCCTTTTGTGGTTGCACCCACCACTGTGTGTCAGAACTCCAGTGGTGACCACAGGCTAAAAAAAGTTTGGGGACCCCTGGTGTCAAGGCTGACTCCGCCTTGGTGCAGTGACGTAACCAAGCTGGACCTGGGATTGGTCTCAGTAACTCCCCGAGTAAAAAATAAGGCTTTATTGAAGAAATTCAGGAACAAGGTTTTAAGAACAAGGCAGTATGAAGTGCATGGAAAAAAACAAGAAAGCGAACTAGCTATCTGTTTACTGGAGTCCTAACATAGCAAAGTTGGTTCTTGAAGCAAAGAGTCCTAGACCAGTTTGGTGTAGTGGTTAAGAGCGGCGGACTCTAATCTGCAAGAACGGGGTTTGATTCCCCACTTCTTCACATGCAGCCAGCTGGGTGACCTTGGGTCAGTCACAGTCCTCTTAGAGCTGTTCTCTCAAGAGCAGTCCTCGAAAGAGCTCTCTGAGCCCCACCTACCTCACAGGGTGTCTGTTGTGGGGAGGGGAAGGGAAAGGAGACTGTAAGCCGCTCTGAGACTCTGAGGGAAGGGCAGGGTATAAATTCAATCTCCTTCTCCTCCTCCTTCCGAATATCTTCCTCGTAGCATGGAGGAATGGGAAGGAAAGGATAAAGGTAAGGACGAACCATGAACCACATTTATAGAAGACTGCAGGCCATAATCTCCTTACCCCCTCAAACAATCATGGGCAATATCCATGGATACCCCCCCCCCCCCCACCCCACCCAGAACCCCCAACCTGCCTTATAGTGTCTGTCAAAGTCAGTATTGTCTACTCAGACCACCAGTGGCTCTCCAGGGTCTCAGATGGAGGTCTTTCACATCTCCTCCTACCTGATCCTTTTAACTGGAGATGCCGGGGATTGAACCTGGGACCTTCTGCATGCCAAGCAGAGCTCTGCCACTGAGCCACAGCCTATTGGAGCCTAATTAATAGGCCTGGGTGGGTGACCTTGAAGAATATCTGCTAGTGAATGGAGTGACCAACACAGGCAGTAAATCAGAGAATGGTAACGTTTTAGCTCGAACAGACTAGAAGATTCCTGTAAGTTGGTCTCTGACTTGATACCTGGCTTGGAGAAACGGAATCAGATGTGTGACAAAAGTCTAAACAGACTGGTGCTGGTTCTTAGACCCTTAACACCCTGTGTCCGTTTGGCCATGCAATTATTTTGCCTTTTCTTTCACAGGTGTTGCAAGCTACCGAGCCTTTGGCTTCAGTGCTCACGAATCCACTCTGCATCGCGATGCCTGAAAAGCAAAACGGGGGCCGAGCACCGTTGGCTGGAGCGGCACTTCAAGGACCCGTTCGTAAAGGAAGCCAAGAAGCAGAGCTATCGCTGCCGGAGCGCCTTCAAGCTGCTGGAAATGGATGACAAGCGCAGCATCCTTCGCCCCGGCCTTTGTGTGTTAGATTGCGGCACGGCCCCCGGCGCTTGGGCTCAGGTGGCAGTCCAGAGAGTCAATGCTGCGGGATCGGGTGAGCACCTTTCCAAAGGGAAAACGAGTCAGGGAGACTCCCTCCCCTGCCTTTCTAAACCTGTAGCATCTGTATTGTGAGCTGATGCAAGTGGCGCGTGATTTATAGTGTGGCAGGGATCCAAAGACCTACCGTCATTCTTTTACTGGGTCCCCCCCCCCCACAGGCAGTTGTCATGCCGTATCACAAATGCTTAAGAGAGTGCCCTGGCCTGGGTAGCCCGGGCAAACCCGATCTCGTAAGCTAAGCAGGGCCGACCCTGGCAAGTACTTGGAAGGGAGACCTCCAAGGAATACCAGGGCCAGGACACAGAGGCAGGCAATGGTAAAGGACCTCTGAACATCTCTTACCTTGAAAACCCTACGGGAATGGGTTGGCTTTCGGAGTCCATTTCGGAATAAATGGCAATAACTAGCCACCTCTCTGTGAAACGTACAAGAAGAAGAAGAAGAAGAGATTGGATTTATACCCCGCCCTTCACTACCCACTATTCAAAAAAACATCTTTTGTGTCCCAGGTTCAAGCCCTGCCATCCCCTGTTTAAAAACTGACTGTTGCCAGTCAGAGTAGGCAACGCTGACCATGATGGACCAGTGGGCTGATTCAGCATGTCAACTTTGTGAATTCACGTGGCCTTTTCCTTGCAGTTTCCTCGTCCCCGCCATATATTTCTGCCCTTGAGTCTCATAAAATAGCCTCATTCCTGACTTCCACCCCTCCAGCTTTCCCTCCCTCAGGCCTCTTGCTGTCTAGTAGAGACACGCTGATCTTTTATCCCAAGTTGGACCGTTGACAGTGGCTCTCCAGGCCTTTCGTGGCCCCCATGGCCGAGACGTGGCGATGCTGGGGATGAATCCAGGGAGGCTGTACCACAAGGCTATGGCCCCTCCCTTGTCGTGATTCTCCCTGGCTGTTTTCTATTCCCCTTCTTTGTGTTCCGTTCCTACAAATAATGCTTTCCTTGATTTTTTTGCCCATGAATCCTTTGGCTTTAAACCCTGATGTTCATTTGCCAGTTGCTCTCCTCCCTCCCTCCCTCCCTCCCTCCCTCCCTCCGTCTGTCTGTCTCTCTCTCTCTCTCTTTTGTCTGTTTCTTTCTCGCTTTCTCTCTCTCTCTCTTCCTTCCTTCCTTTCTCACAGGGACTTAAGGCAGATTACACATAATGGGTCAGTATAATCACACACAAAAATGGGACATTCCATAACCAACGCACTAGGGTTTTAGAAGTCTGGAAACACCAGAAAGAACTGAAGCGCAGCAAAAGTATTCACGTGACACTTGAAGCGGTACAGAAATTACATAAATAGGATCTTACTTACAAAAAGCTAAATTTATTTATTTATTTAATCAAATTTATAGCCCTCCCTCCCCACAAGGCAGCAGTGTAGAGCACCGGCCTTACTCATTTATCCAAGTGAGTTTGTCAGACCAGTCTGTTCAGTTTTACACCATTTGCGGAAGGCCAGGGGAGCGGGAGCTTTCCCGACTTCCTTGGGCAGGCCATCCCACAAGTCGGGAGCCACAACGGAGAAGGCACTGGGCACGAGCAGTTGTCGATTTTGCCCGTTTGCAGGTCGGCACCTGCAGAAGTTTTCATGGCGGAGCATAGGGGGAGCGGGAGAGAGCCAGTCTCGCCAGTGAGAGGGGCGAGGCCATGTAGGCCTTTGTATGTGGCGGCCAAGACCTGAAACTGAGCCTGGTAACAGATGGGCAGCCAACGGAGCAGCTGCAGAAGGGGAGTCATGTGCCTGCTCCGTCTAGCTCCTGTCGTCCCCTGCGCATTTCGCACTGCATGTTAAAAGCTCTTTGAGAGTTGGGTCTATGTTTCTTCCGTTGTTATAAGTCAAGCTGTGATGTCGACCGATAGCGGATGTCAATTCACAACCACCATTCAATTCTATCCAAACTCCATGGTGTTTTTTGGGGAAGGGATCGGGCGGGGGCGGACGGGTTCCGTTTTCATCCTTGCCAGAGCCTTTGTTTTATTTCATGGATTTTCCCCTCTGGCAAGCGCCCGTCTCTCGGGGACTAGCTCTTAATTAGTGAACGTTAGCGAAAGTGCTCCGACAGTGCAAAACGTTGTTATTGGCCGATTTCGGAGTGGCACGCCTGCCTTCCTCGAGAGTGATAGATGAAGGAGGTTTCTGAGGTATTGATTGTTACAGAAAGGCTGGCTTTTAAAATAGTTTGTTACAGGGGGTGGCTAAAAATAACCTTTTTTAAAAATGGGCTGGAGTGGATTAATATGCTGGGCGAGGCAGGACTTTGGCAGCGGGCAGATGGATGGGGGGGAAGGCTGCACAGTAGACGCCAGGAACCTTCCCAAGACCACGTTCTACGGAGGAATGCAAGGTTTCTCAGCAAAGCCGTGCCTGTATCATAGCTGTCCTCGGTGGCTGTTCCACTGAACTGGGAATGCGAGGGTTGCCGTTGCCTCTTGGAAGGCATTCCAGCCGGTTTGAGGTTTATTATTTGTTTGACATATTCTGCCCTGCCAAGGAAAGCCATGAAAAAACAATGGAAGATAACAGAGGCAGCCATCTAATGCAGCAGTTTCTAAAAACACTGGCAGGTGATTAGTGTAACTAACCAAGTGCAGTAAACTGGCATGACCTTGCATAAAAAGGTGTGTGTGTGTGGGGGAAATTAAGTGAGGGCCCCACTTTGGGGTCGGGAAGGATTTTTCCTCCAGGCCAGGTTGGCCCAAGTATCCTAGAGGTTTTTTCCCTTCCTCTGGGCATGGAGCAGGGATCACTGGGGGGAGTGTGTGGGGGCAGCTGTGAATTTCCTGCGTTGTGCAGGAGGCTGGACTAGATGACGCTCGGGGGTCCCTTCCTGCTCTATGTTTCTGTGTTTCTATGGATCTTCCACTTTCATATATGCCTCCCATGCTGACCCAAAATACCACAAAGGAGTATCACAGATATAAAGCAACCAAATCACAACCACAACCGTGAAAATTAACTAAGAAAACACTTTGAAAAATATTTTTGTATTGTATACAATGTTATATACCAAGTTATACAAAGTTTACCCTGATTAGTCTAACCTTGTGTCTTCTACTGATCTATGGCACTGAGCTTTTAGCTTACAAATCCCATGAGCCAGACCGTGCGTTCTGAACTCATGTTTGGCATTAAGCTGCAAAAGAAAATATCAATATGGTCATCCAACATAGATGCTGAAAGTCACCTACTTAAATAAATGGTACCCAATAATTGAGAAAATGAATATAGATGAATTAGAATGGGAGCATATCAAAACTCCCAAATACAAAATTCTTTTATATGGGTAAAAGCTATCTACAAAAGTTTTAGTCACACTACCTCATCTCCTCAGCTAACTGTAGGTGAAAAGCACCACCTTAACATACAAGTTTATCCAAAAAGCAAAATTTGCTACTGCACTGTATTTACTGTATCTTGGTACTATCTGAAACTAGTTATAATTTTCTCTTAAATTGTACGCAGCATAACTGTGCAAGTTGTTAAAATTAATTTTCAATAAAAACTGGCATTAAGCTTTTAGCTTAGAAAACGCTATGAGTAAGGCCATCGTTTCGGCTATTCTGCGGGATCATGAGTTTGTGGCAGCTGGACGCTGCATTTGAAATCTCATCCCAATTTATGAGTATTAGGACCAGGGTTCCCTCTAAGTTGAGTCAGTGTGAGCTAGTTCACAGTTTTTTAGCATCCGGCTCACACATTTTTGTCTTAGCTCAGGGAGGATGGCTCCAGAGCAAACTGATCTATGCAGCAGCCAAATCGCTTGCTCACAACTTTAATCCCAGTAGCGCACAAGGTAGAATTGTTGCTCACAAGGCTCCACAGCTTAGAGGGAGCATTGATTAGGACTGTTTGACCCTTCTATGGGTGTTTTGGCACTTTGCTTTCTGAATGTATTTTGTATTGCATTTTGTAATCTGGTAATTTCTGTTTACCAATTCATATCAATATAACTTTTTATAATATATAAAATTATTTTTCAGAGTTTTTTCTTAGTTAACTTTCATGGTCGTGGTTGTGTTTTGGCTCCCATGTTGGTGTTAGGAATGGTGTCATATGTATATTTACCTCATTTATACTCTTGTGTTTTTCCCCCTAAAGGGAACCCAATGCAGCTTACATCACTCTCCTTCCCTCCATTTTATCCTCATGCCTGCCCTGTGAGGTAGGCTAGGCTGAGAGCTGACCGGCTCAAGCTCACCCAGTGAGCTTCCATGCCAGACTGGGGTTTCAAACCTGGGTCTCCCAGATCCCAGTCCAGTGACTACACCGCACTGGCTGTCTTTGAATTTATTTTGAATCCCTATGGGGGGTTAGGCTGAGAGTGCACGACTGGCCTCAAGGTCACCCAGCAAGCTTCCTTGGCAGGGTTCCCTCTCATCCTAAACTACCTCACAGGCTTGTTGTGAAGAAGAAGAGGAGACTGGATTTATACCCTGCCCGTCACTATCTGAAGAAGTCTCAAAGTGGCTTACAATCTCCTTCTCCTTCCCCACCCCACAACAGACATCCTGTGAGGCAGGTGGGGCTGAGAGAGCTCGCCTGACCTTGAGAGAACAGCTCTGAGAGAACTTGTGACTGACCCAAGGTCACACCCGCAGCTGCATGTGGAGGAGTGGGGACTCAAACCTGATTCTCCCAGATTAGAGTCCACACTTCTTAACCACTACATCAAACTGGTGTAGGATAAAATGGGGGAGGGGAGGATGTTATAAGTGACTTTGGGTTCCCAAAGGGGAGAAAGGCGGGCTATAAATGAAGTAAATAAAGTCACATCCTGAGTTTTAAGGAAATAGTGGGATGTATGAATGAATCCTCCCACCCATGTTTTTTGACAATACCATTTGTTTCCTAGATCGAGATGCCCCTGTCGGCTTTGTTCTTGGGGTTGACCTTCTTCACGTCTTCCCTCTGGAAGGAGCTGTCTTCCTGCCTCATTCTGACATCACGGACCCGGACACTCAAAATAAGATCCAGGAAGTCCTTCCCAAGGGCAAAGTGGACGTCATCCTGAATGACATGGCGCCCAATGCCACGGGGATTCGGGATATCGATCACCAGCGGCTGATCGGCCTGTGCTTGTCTGTTGCTGATCTGGCCCGGCACGTTTTGGTGCCCGGCGGGACCATGCTTTGTAAGTTATGGGACGGTTCGGAAAGCCATCGCCTTCAGAAGAGATTGATGCAAGACTTTGCGGAAGTGAGAACATTAAAGCCCCAAGCCAGTAGGATGGACTCATCCGAGAAGTATTACCTGGCAAAATCGTACAGGCTGCAGCGTTAAAAAAGTGTACCCTCGGGTACTTTAAAAAAAAAAAAAAAAAAGGACTACGTGGCCCTGAGGAAGGACTATTCTGATTTCTGGGATAAGTTTAAACAAAAAATGATTTATTTAATAAAGAACAAAATAGGTTTTGGGTTAGGGTTGCTGTTGCTGATTATAAAGGAACTTGTAAATATAACTGGCAAAGTTTGGTGTCACAAACAGTCTCTCAAACTCCCAAAACTCCACTCTGACTGAGGTGGACACTCAGTCAAATCTCTCACTCTCTCATCTATATAGCCACACAGGCTGAACTCTGTCTTATTCACACAGAATAGACTCAAATCTCATATTCACACAGATTAAACTGTTTTGTCTTATTCACACAGAATAGACTCAAAAACTCCCATAGTCACACAGACTATGCTCTCTCTTAAAATTTCACACACAGAATCCCTCTCATCGACACCTCTCCTCCCACACTCTTGGTCATCAGCCAATCACATCACACTTGTCTCCCTCTATCACTCTTCTTACATTACTGCAGTCAAACTAAACATTTAAAGAAACACACTCACCAAAACATGAAATCATTACAATGACATTCCCAGCATTTAGTGTGCTCTGTTATTCAGTGATTGAATTGCAACGGGTACGCATGTGCCCCATTCTGCTCTCATTTAGTGGCGTGGCAGAAACTGAAAGGTTGTGGGAGTGTCGAAATTAACAAGCTATGTTAGGTCTGGATGCCGTCCAAGGAGTAATTCTGAAGCAGCGTGAGGGACATTTTATGAGCTTGTTGAAATTGAAATGAAATATCCATCAACCTCTTTGCATCTCCGTAAGCTAATGACTGGGACTCGTTCTTGCCAGATATTTTGCACAGAGTGACACTGATATAAACACAAAAGATGATGCAAAGGAATATAATTAAGTAACTTTGTATTTTAGCAGTGCTTTAAAACAAACACACACGATTAAGAACGGGAGGCGCAGATGGCATACATTTGAGAGTTCTGAAAGAACTCAAATGTGAACTTCTGGATCTCCTTACAAAAATATGTAATCTTTCCTTAAAATCTGCCTCCATTCCTGAGGACTGGAAGGTAGCTAATGTCACTCCCATCTTTAAAAAGTTTCCAGAGGAGATCCGGGAAATTACAGGCCAGTCAGTCTGACGTCGATACCGGGTAAATTGGTGGAAACCATTATTAAGGAAAGAATTAGTAGGCACATTGATGAACAAAACCTATTGAGGCAGACTCAGCATGGGTTCTGTAATGGAAGATCTTGTCTCACTAACCTGTTAGTGTTCTTTGAGGGGGTGAACAAACATGTGGACAAGGGGGATCCAATAGATATTGTTTACCTTGACTTCCAGAAAGCTTTTGATAAAGTTCCTCATCAAAGGCTCCTAAGTAAGCTCAAAAATCATGGGATAAAAGGACAAGTCCTTTTATGGATCGAAAACCCGAATAATTAATAGGAAACAGTGAGTATAAATGGGCAATTCTCTAAGTGGAGGGTGGTAAGCAGTGGGGTACCGCGGGGATCAGTACTTGGTCCACTGCTTTTTAACTTGTTCATTAATGATTTGGAGTTGGGAGTAAGCAGTGAAGTGGCTAAATTTGTGGATGATACAAAGTTGTTCAGGGTGGAGAAAACCAGTGAGGATTGTGAGGCACTCCAAAGGGATCTGTCAAGGATGGGCAACATGGCAAACGGGGTTCAATGTGGCCAAGTGCAAGGTGCTGCACATTGGAGCCAAA
>NW_015173129.1:226204-240799 GCF_001447785.1 Gekko japonicus
GAGGTACTTTTCTCCCTTTCTCACAATATAAGAACTCGTGGGCACTCAATGAAATTGCTGAGCGGTCGGGTTAGAACGGATAAAAGGAAGTCCTTCTTCACCCAAAGAGTGATTAACACATGGAATTCACTGCTACAGGAAGTGGTGGCGGCTACAAGCATGGACGGATTCAAAAGGGAATTAGATAAGCATATGGAACAGAGGTCCATCAGTGACCACAAGGTATAGATAGGGGCTCTGGGGCAAGTGATGCTCTGTCTTCTTGGTGGTTTTGGGGGGGGGGTCAACAGTGGAAGGGTTTCTGATGTCCTGGCCCCACTGCTGGACCTCCTGATGGCACCTGGTATTTCTGGCCACTGTGTGACAGAGTGTTGGACTGGATGAGCCTTTGGCCTGATCCAACATTGGCGTCTCTTATGTTCTTATGAGTCCTAGTTTTACGAAAAATAAACAAGTTCTATGCTGAAGTTTCTTTCTGATGGGGGGAATCCTGTGAAAGAACACGCAGGGCGTCAAATTTATCAGATCATTGCTTCCCTTTTGACCGTATTTCCCATAAGCGGCAGGTATGGTCGGGCCAGCTTTGGAAGGATTCCTTGCTGTGCCAAAGAAAGAGGTAGAGAGTTAGCTCTGTCTCTGCGAGAAGGAAAAATCAGCGGGAAGAAAACTTCTGGTTATCCCGAGAAGATCCTTTCAGTGTGGTTGCTGCAGTTGGAGACCTTAATTTGGTTCCAACAGCACCTTAGAGCTGGCAAGATTTTCAGGATATGAGCATTCGAGAGTGGAAACTCTCTTTATCAGAAAAGATTGACTCTGTTCTGAAAGCTCAAGAATTCCTAAGGGTTCAGCTGGGAAGACCAGAGGATGGGGAAAAAGAAGAGGACAGCAAGTCTAGTGGCGAGCTGGACTCGGGTTCTTCCGGAGAGGACTCTCTGACAGAGCAAGGGGCAGCTGCTCAAAAAAGTCCTTATAAGCTGTGGAAGAGACGAGGAAAGGAGAAGTAAAGGCTGAAGGACTCTGAATTGTGCCTTTGAGAACTCTGAAATGGGATGATTGGGGGTACTGTTCCTAGACAGTTAAAATTAAGAGTTAAAGAAAAAGAAAGTAATATAAATGTTTGACTCAGTTTATAATAATCTAAATGAAATGAAGATTTGTTGTAAATAAGCTAGTGAGGATCTCCTCTCTTGGGTTTTTAGTTAGTAGTGGGTTCTTTTGCTTTATCCTATATATGTCCCCCCCTTCCCTTTTTTCTGTAGTAGTTTTATAGTTTGATAAAAAATAATAAAAAATCCCCTCCGGGGGCTCAAACCTCCCCTCTGTATCAGATACTAAATTAGAGTCCAAGTGGCTCAAGTGGTTAAGACGCTGAAGCTGCAGACTGGAAGGTCGGTAGCTCAGCAGTTCGAGACCCTGGTGCCACGTGACGGGGTGAGCTCCCGTCTCTGGCCACAGCTCCTGCCAACCCAGCAGTTCGAAAGCAAGAAATCACAAGTAGATAAATAGGCACCACTTCGGTGGGAAGGTGACAGCGTTCCGTGCACCTCGGCGTCTAGTCGTGCCGGCCGCGTGACCATGGAGACGTCTTCGGCCAACTCCAATTTGAGAAATTCCTGGAGATTCCGGTAGTGGAGCTTGCGGAGGAAGTTCGGCGGGGTACAGTGCCCTAGAGTCTACCCTCCAAAGTGCCCATTTCCTCCAGGGGAGTGGATCTCTGTCATCCGGAGATCCGTGGTAATTAACTAAAACAGTTCTAGAGGGCTCTCCTGTGCATCTTGGTTACTTGTGACCAGTGTTCCCTCTAAGCTGAGTTAGTGTGAGCTAGCTCACAGTTTTTTAGCCTCCGGCTCACACATTTTTGTCTGAGCTCAGGAAGGAGGGCTCCAGAGCAAACCAATTGATGCAGTAGCCAAATCGCTCGCTCACAGCTTTAATGCCAGTAGCTCACAAAGTAGAATTTTTTGCTCACAAAACTCCACAGTTTAGAGGGAACACTGCTTGTGACACCCTGCGTGGCCCACCTCTGAATAAACAGCTCACAAGAAGCGGTTGACTGGGTTGCGGAAACATTTGTGTGTTATGAATCAGCCTGTCAATGACCAGCAGTGTTAAGCTGCCCGTATTGCAGCGATGCAAATGGGTTTTCTTCTGCTGGCTCTTGGTTTCGGGCGTTCGTGACGTATTTTTGAACTAGTTTCATCTTTTTACCATCAGTGATTTCCGGGGCCCGGACCTGCTTGGGAAGCCACCGTTTTCCTCCCCACAGTCATCTTTCCCCCACTCTGGGTTTGTACCTGGAGGCCAGATTTCTCTTGATGCACAAATATCATTTATCAGACTTCTACCCCGCCCTCCCCACTGGAGCAGGCTCAGGGTGGCTTACAAGAATTAAAACACATAAATAACCGTTAAAACAATAATAAAACCTTCTAAAACAATCCAGATGATGTCCAGTGCTAGTGCAATTGGTCTGGCAAAGTAAGTCTAACAATATTTGGTGACCATGGCAGCAGTTGATGTCTTGTCCTATTGATCCTCTCCTTGTTCTATTTCTTCTTCTGAGGCAAACAACAGCAAGGATGGTTCTGAAGTCCCCATGGGTTCAACAGGACTGCCTAGGTCTCCATTTTGGGATATATTCTGGCTATTTTGAAGAAGAAGAAGAAGAAGAAGAAGAAGAAGAAGAAGAAGAGGTTGGATTTATACCCCACCCTTCACTACCCAAAGGTGTCTCAGAGCGGCTTACAAACTCCTTTCCCTTCCCCTCCCCACAACGGACACCCTGTGAGGCAGGTGGGGATGAGAGAGCTCTTGATAGAAACTGCTTTTTCAAGGACAGCTCTTGTCAGAACTATGGCTTGCCCAAGGCCATCCAGACAGGTGCAAGTGGAGGAGTGGGGAATCAAACCCGGTTCTCCCAGATTAGAGTCTGTGCACTTAACCACTACACCAAGTGCTGGCAATTTGTCTGGTTCATGCATGTCTGTGCCTTAACCTGGACAGCTCAAGCTGATCAGATTTTGTGAAGGCTAAGCAGTGTTGGCCCTGGCTGGTATTTGGATGGGAGACCACTAAGGAAGCCCAGGGTTCCCTCTAAGCTGAGTTAGTGTGAGCCATCTCACAGTTTTTTAGCCTCTGGCTCACACATTTTTGTCCTAGCTCAGGAAGGATGGCTCCAGAGCAAACTAATTTATGCAGCAGCCAAATCGCTGGCTCACAACTTTAATGCCAGTAGCTCACAAAGTAGAATTTTTGCTCACAAGACTCCACAGCATAGAGGGAGCATTGGTCAGGATGCAGAGGCAGGCAACAGCAAACCAAACTCTGCTCATGCCTTGCCTTGAAAATCCTACAGGGTTGCCGTAAGTCAGTTGTGAATTGATAGTACTTTCGACCAGAGAGAGCGAGAGAGCTCATAAAATCAGAGGAGGAGGAGACTGGATTTATACCCCGCCCTTCACTCGGAGTCTCGGAGTGGTTGCGGTCATGCACACACTGATTAATCCACTTTCCAACTGGATTTTAGTGTGTGAACTGGCAAAATCCATTTGGAAAGTGCATTGAAAGAGGATTATTTAGTGTGTGCGTGATGGCAGCCTCACAGTGTTAGGTGGCAATGCTATGGGGTAGGTTCACAGTTCCTCCCCATCTCTTTAACCAGTGCAGCTTTCTGACCATTTCATTTAGGGTTGCCAGCTCCGGGTTGGGAAAGACCTGGAGATTTTGGGGGTGGAGCCTGGAGAGGGTGGGATTTGGGGAGGAATTGCCGCTGGGTATAATGCCTCGGAAGCCCACCTTCCAAAGCGGCCATTTTCTCCAGGGGAAACTGATCCCAGTCGTCTGGATACCAACAGTAGGGTTGCCAGCCTCCAGGTGAGGCCTGGGGATCTCCCGCTTTTACAACTGATCCCCAGCCGACAGAGATTAGCTCCCCTGGAGAAAATGGCTGCTTTGAAGGGTGGATTCTATGGCATTGTATTATGTTGAGGCCTCTCTCCTCCCCAAACCACGCCCTCTCCTGGCTCCACCCCCAAAGTCTCCAGGTATTTTCCAACCCAGACTTGGCAACCCTAACCAACAGTGATTTTCGAAAGAAATCCTACAACCCCCAAAACAATGCAGCGGGGGCAGGAGATCTCCAGGCGCCACCTGGAATTTGGCAACTCCAGCTGCAGTTCTATTCATCTGCGCAAAAAAAAAAAGTAAAAGAAGCCCTCTTGAATAACTCCGTTTCGCGAGAAGAGACCAGTCTTGTTTGAATTGCTTTTCCTATATTTTAATCCCTATATCCAATCACAAAAGCGACCCCGATTTTGCAGCCGGATGGCGAGACAGATACAGGTGCGTGACTACTCCCAACATTACGGCGACCCGGGGAAAAGCGAGCGGCGGGATTACTCGGAGCCTTACGGCTCCAGCTCCGTCCCGCAGCCTTACGGTAAAAGGGGTCGGGCCGGCCGGCAGGCGCTCGGGTCTCGCGAGAGCCAGGCAGGGAAGTCTCGCGAGTCTTTAAAAAGTCTGGCCGCGGAGGGAGATCCAAGCGGGAGAGATGGCAGGAGCGGGCGAGAGCCCGGCTGCTTGGGGCAGGTGAGCATGCCTGGAGCGCCTCCTTCCCCTTGAGCGCATCAGGATTATTATTTTTGCCAGAAATGCCCCCCTTTGAATTGTTGCAAGGTGGTTTGAGCGGCTCCCTTCCCGCCCCGTGTTAACCGCACAACAACCCCGCCAGGTAGGCTGGGCTGGCAGCGTGGGGGTGTGTGTCTGAGGTTACCCGGAAAACTCTCCCTCCTCTGCTTCGGCCTGACAACAGGTAGGCTAGGTTAAAAGCGCGGGCGTGCCCGAGATGACACAGGGATGCGCTTTTCCTCCATTTGAAACAGGTGGGGTTGCCAGCTCCAGGTTGGGAAATTCCTGGAGAGGGGTTGGAGCCTGGGGAGGGTGGGGTTTGGGGAGGGGAAGGACTGCAGTGGGGTAGAATGCCCTGGAGTCTGCCTTCGAAAGCAGTCGTTTTTCTCCAGGGGGAATGATCTCTGTCGCCTGGAGATCAGTTGGAACCCCAGGAGATCTCCAGCTGCCGTTTGGAGGTTGGCAACCCAAGAGACAGGCCGGGCTGGCCCGCTTGAATTTATCCAGGGAAAATGGTTTCTCCTCTGCTTTGGCCTGACGACAGCCCTGCGAGACCTTATGGGCTTTGCTTTCTTCAAGGAACGTGGAATGGCTCCCTTTCTGGCCCGTTTTATTATTTTATTTATTTATTCTCTCTTTCAGGTTTTTATTCCGTCCTCCCCAAAGCGGGCTCAGGGTGGATCACAATAAAACAAGAATGAGAGACTTGTTACAATAAAACTACATTACATTAAAATAATTAAAAACAGTAATATTTCCTCAGGACAGGCTCTCGAGGTAGGCCAGAATAAGAGCATCTGTGTGTCTGAGGTTACCCAGAAGGCTCTCTTTCCTCCACATCAGCCTGACAACAGTTAGGCTTGGCTCAAAGCGTGGGTGTGTCCGAGATGACACAGGAATGCGCCTTTCCTCCGCTTTGGCTGAACAACAACCCTGTGAAATAAGTAGGGTGTCACAGGTTACCCAGAAAGCTGTCCCTCCTCCACGGCAGCCTGACAACAGCCCTGCGAGGTCGGCTAAGTGAAAAGCATGAGTGTTGGTGAGGTTACCAGGGAATTGTCCTTCTTCCATGTTGGCTTTACAGGAACCCTGCCAAGTAGCCCAGGCTGAAAGTGTGGCCTGGGATTAATCAGGACATCGCTGCTCCTCTATGTTGGTTTTGTAGCAGCTGTCAACTAAGAACGTAAGAGAAGCCATGTTGGATCAGGCCAATGGCCCATCCAGCCCAACACTGTGTCACACAGTGGCCAAAACCCAGGGGCCATCAGGAGGTTCACCAGAAATTGCTCCTCTTCCAGTTTGGGCTTAAAACAGCCCTGTGAGGTAGGCTAGGCTGTGTACGTGTCCAGGATTACTCAGGAAATTTAACTTTCCTCTACTTCAACCTCACAACAACCCTGTGAAGTAGGCTACAATAAATGTGTGGCCTGAGATTACCTGGGAAATGCCCTTCCTACCTTTCAGCTTTATCCTAGTCTAAGTCACATGATTGTTTCAAGAGTATGTGTGCCCTCAGCTGAACCAGGAAGTCATCCTGTCTGGCCTTACTGCAACCCTGCGAGGTAGGCGACACTCTGACAGTATGACTGGCCCAAGGTCACCCAACAAGCTTCGGTGGCTGACCTGGGATTCGAACCTGGGCCTCTCAGATCCTAACCTGGAACTCTAACCCCTACGCACCAAGCTGGCTTCCTTTTTTGTCCAGTGTGGGGAGAGAGGAAATTAGAGCAGTCCCTTGCCTCAGCCAAGGGGGTCCTTGCATGCAATGCCTTGCTGATCAGAGACCCCTTTTTTGGGGGGGGATGTTGCTGATTTTGGGCCTCCAACAAGGACGTTGGTCCCCAACAATTTGTGCTGAACAATAAATTTGGGAGCTGGTGTATGATGCAAACCACATGGACAACAGCAAAGGAGCACATTGAACTGCCATTTCCATGGCCTTTTAATTAATTTTAATTGAATTAATATTTTTATGATTTAAAAAAAATTCTCAAAAAGAAGTGGGATACAGAAAGGAAAGAGGGTAGGGAAAAATATAGAGCCATCAAATTTGTCAAATATTATGGGTTGTTACGTACAACAAGTAAAATCAGATGTATTAGTAAGGATACATGTTTCTAACGAAATTGACTAAGAAAACAATGCGGAGGAGCGTGGAGGAGCGAAAAGAGTCTGGACTGAAAACGAAAGGAGTGTAAGTGGCTGGAAAGCAAAAAAATACCCCCAAATTTTCGGCGTCCAAGGAGGTGAAATAAAGTGGCCGGGAGATATATAAGACGGAACTGTAATTTGATACTCAGCGGGGGTAAGGAAAACTGATGGTCGGGTGCTATGTTTTGTGAAATAAGGAAGGAGCAAAAAAAAAAAAAATTGTGACAAGACAGTTTGGTGTGTTGCAAGTGAAGTTTTGAACGAGATGGAGCGTATTGGAACCAATGAGGAAGAAATGGCTGAAAACCTGGGAGTCGGAGAGACAGATCTGGAGCAGTTTATAAGAGCTATAAAAGAGGCGGCGAGGAGAGGATGCGAAGAAGCGTGTGAGGAGATAAAGAATGAATACATTGTGCATGCGGATATAGAAGGAAAGGAAAATCAGGGGTTGCTGATTGTGAGGGAGTCGCGTGAAGATGATTTAGTAGATAATAAGGACGGTGTTGAGGAAATCAAGGTGGAGGACTGTGTGGATTCGAGAGACCTCCTAAGTGAAGTAGTAGATCCTAAGAGAAAGCTGTTTGGTTTGAAAGGAAGATGGGCAAAAGAAAATAGACATTGTGTTAAAACGGGACGAGGGAAAGAGAAAAAGATCAAAAGAAGGAAGCGACGGGCATGGAAGTTTAAATTTGACACCATCCCCTGGAAAATGGAAGAACTGAAAGACAGAAGGAAAAGATATAGAGGTCTAGGAACGTGTAAGGAACGCAGGCATGTGGACATGTTGAAATGGAAAATGAGGCTGCAAATGTCTAGGAGGAAAGCTAAGAGATATGAAAAGGGAACATCGTGCTCTTTTTCTGCTATGGATAAAATTGGAAAACGGATCTGAAATTGGCTGATGTATGATGTATTGTGGCAGTGGGTATTGTGTATGCTTGTACCTCTGCTTGAGGCATTATGTCTGTATGTATTTGAACTTATTTATGGGTAAAGGATAGGGGATAACTGGTGGTAAATTGGAGGTGTATGTATTTTTATATAGGGGGGAAAAGAGATTAAGGAGGATTGAGTAAGGGAATAGCTAGATGGGTCAAAATGGGGTACAAGTTGAAATGTTTAAATGTTATAAATTATAAGTTGAAATGTATATAAAGATGATCAGGGATTGGGTATTAAATGTATTATTTAAAAAGAATCTAAGGTTTTAAGAGATCAAATCTTTGTAAAGAAGTGTGAAATTAATTATATTTAAATACAATGAATTGGCAATTTAATGTAGGGGTAATGTGTTTGAGAGAATGGAAAAGCGGATTGGATAAGATAGAAGGTTAGCAAAAGGAGGTACTGCTTCAGTAATTTATTTGTTTATTATTACATAATGTATGTGTTATAGCAATTTTCCTTAATGTCTTTCGTTTTTTTCCCCCTCTCTTGGTGTTTATATTATTCCTAATTGTGGTGAATAAGGGGGGATTAGGAGGTATATACTAAGGTTGTTTTTGGCACTAGTTAGGAGGAGGCAGAGTTACAAGTAGGTTTAATGTTTAATATTACCCACGGTAATGAATAAATGTAGGTTAGTCCCAGATTAAATCAAAAAGTTTAATGGGAATCCATGTTTAAAAAGAAAATGTAGTAAGATAGGCAATGAACAAAATACTAAGAGGAGATTTAAGCTCTAAATGAATTCAAACCCCTATAGCAAAAGCACAAAATTGACAAGATATGGGAGAAGGGATTTAGAACATTGCATATTGACAGAGGTATAGATATGAATTCTAGGGTAAGTTCAGACTTGACAGTTTACAACTTCAAAAAGATTTAGAAATATGAACTTTTAGTCAATACAGATCAGATATAGAAATGGGAAATTAAGGGAAACTATCAGTTATAGAAGTTAGGGTAATATGTCTCTCTGTGTTTAGAAAAAGGAAATATAAGATGTTGGTATGTATAAACTGTTGTTGATAATCTTGTATATGTGTATGTTATAGGCCTATAAAACCCAATAAACATAATTATCAAAAAAAATGGATACATGTTTCAAATATCGAAGCAGACCATAAAACATCAATATTACAGTGTTTTGGGATGAGCTCTCTTTAAAAGAATAAACAAGAACTTTCCTAATATTAGTGATAATCTATTAACAAAAAAGAGATTACATCTTTAACCGCTGAACAAACAAACTTCTATGCTAAAATTAAACCGTTGTTAAGATCTGAATATTGTCTTAATTGTTTGAACTGAATTGATCTTTTAACACATTTTTAGGCTGGAAATTGCTCTTTTGAGCGGTCAGCGATCTCTTTGTATGGGCTGCATTTTTTGTGTGGAATTTTAATGTGTTTTATGTTGATATTCATTATGTTTTGTTTCGTAACCCGCTCAGGGCTGGTTCCAAGAGAGGTGGCACAATACTTTTCAAAAGAAATCATACAAACCCCAAAATAATGCAGCTGGGACAAGAAATCAAAGAGGAGTTCCAAATCACAAGATTGGGACTAGATTCTCCTTGCAGATCTCACCTCTGCCACAGAAGGAGGCTGGGGAAACTTCAGGATCACACTTTATTTTTAAAAAACATATACTAGCACCCTAACTTATTAGGGCGTAAATTGTTGGGGACCAGAGCCCTGGCCGATGTCTCAAACAACCTTCACACATGCATGTTAAGAATTTGTTTCATTGAAGTGGGAAGAATGTTGAGTGTTAAGTTCACGGATCAGTATTGTTCACATGTAAGTTAATGTTATTCACGCAGCACACTGAGATAAAGCAGTCATGTGAAACGGGAATATATGCAAATTCCGTTGTGTGTATGCATACATCTTGGTTACTTGTTGAAGAAATACTACTCACTGCAAAACAGGAGTTTAAATATATATTTTCATAATACTACATCATGGCTGTTTTCTTCATTGTTAGCATTCAGGTGAGGGCTGGAAATTACCTGGATTTATAACTGATTTCCAGGTGACAGAAAATGGGTGCTTTGGAGGGTGGACTCTGTAGCATTATACCCTGTTGAGGTTGCTTCCCTCCCCAAACCTTGTCCTTGGAAGGTCAAATCTCCAGAAATTTCCTAGCCTGGAGCTGGCAACTTTCAGGGGAAACTAACGTCAGTATGTTGTCGAAGGTATAGCAAAGTAGTTGGAAGATCTGTTGTAATTCCAGCAGGTCTCCAGGCCCCACCTGGAGGTTGGAAACCCTAGAAGGAGAGAAGGAAGCAGGGAAAGGAGAGAGGCTATGGGAGCTTTCAGGACGGAAAGAGGAAATCGTGGGGGAGGGGAGAATGAGATGCCTTCCGCAGGTGCTTGGGAGTTCCCACTTGTATCATTATAACAGTACATCATCAACATTTCAGGCAGAAGTTATGTTTGACAGGATGCCTTTTAATCTGCACAGCCAATCCCCACCTAGCCCCACCCACCGTCTGACAGCACTTGGCGGGCATCAGGAAAGGTGCTGGTGGGTGCTGTGGGTCCCGTGGGCTGTGGGTCCCGTTGGGGACTCCTGTTCTGATTCATGCACTGATTTTACAGGGATAGGTCACGTTTTTGGAACCCAGTGTGGAAAAGAACTGCGACGTCTCTCTTGTATGCTTGTTAATATTAACGTCGTAACTGTTAATTGTGTGTGTTCTACGCCACACTCGCGTATATGTGAGTGTCCTTCACCAGACTTGTTTTGGGAAAAGTGAAGTGGTCAGCCATTCTGACCCTGATATCCTGGAACACAATCCCCGTAATATCTTTTTATTAGGACCAATGACACAGAACAGCGGGCAGGCTTCCAAGTGCTCCAGAACTCTTCTTCTGGCTTTTTCTGTTCAGAAGACTTCTGAAGAACGTGGAAGCTTGCTCGTTGTTCTGTGTCCTCGGGTGGGTCCTAATACAAAGGCACGCCGTGCTACGCCCATGTCAGGTGGGTGAAGCGAGGCTCAAGGTTATATTAACAATAAGGGGCTGAGTTCCCGAGTCGACTTGATCAGTTAATGAAATTTAAACTGAGTTCTTCTACTTCAGCACGAATACTCTCGGCTGCTGTGCTACATCAGCTCTTTCCCCGACTCACTGTGTGCTTTGTTAATATATAGCCACTTTGCTCACTGGTTCTGTCTAGGAGCTAAAATCTGTTGGTTCCCCCCTGCCCTTTCCAAAAGTGATCAGCTGTTCTCTGTGGACTGCCAAAGATTCGCTCTACATCTGTGAGCCAGTTTGGTATAGTGGTTAAGAGTGGTGGACTCTAATCTGGAGAACCGGGTTTGATTCCCCACTCCTCCACATGAAGCCAGTTGGGTCACCTTGGGCAAGCCGTAGTTCTCCCAGAGCTCTCTCAGCCCCACCTACCTCACAGGGTGTCTTTTGTGGGGAGAGGAAGGGAAGGTGAATGTAAGCCGCTCTGAGACACCTTCGGGTAGTGAAGATGGGGTATAAAACGAACTCTTCTTCCTGTGGTGTGTGTGTGTGAACTTGTTGTAATCCAGAAGTTTACCTCTCTTCATTTTGGAGTGGCGGTTAGGAGCGTGGACTCTAATCTGGGAGAACCGGGTTTGATTCCTCACTCCTTCACTTGCAGTCAGCTGGGTGACCTTGGGCAAGCCATAGTTCTGACAAGAGCTGTCCTTGAAAGTGCAGTTCTGGAAAGAGCTCTCTCAGCCCCACCTACCTCACAGGGTGTCTGTTGTGGGGAGGGGAAGGGAAAGGAGATTTTAAGGCACTCTGAGACTCCTTTGGGTAGTAAAGGGCGGAGTATAAATCCAATTTCTTCTTCTTCTCCTCTTATTAAAAAAACACCAGAGTTTTTGTGCAATATAACCATTTTGCAGCTTCATCAAGGGCCTGGTCAACAGGTGCTGCTTATTTCCTTATCAGCTAAAATTTGCACTCGGAAACTGGGATTCAAAATGGCATGAAAACAAAGAGTCTTTGCAAGAAAGAGTCATGGGGTTTCGAGCTGGAGAAGGCCAAAGTATTTCATGTAGTGGTAGATATTTTATTATTTTTAAAACATGACTTAAAAATTATTTTTTTAAGGAGAAACCAACCATTTGATTCAGGCCGGTTGGCATTTTCCGTGATGATGCCCCAGGTTGTGCCAGACATCTTAACGTTTTGAAGTCGCTTTATGTAGAAGGTGTAGTTGCTGTCTAATAAAATGGTGAAAAACAGCAATGTAACGATTATCAATTAGAACAACAGGCTGTGCAAAGATGGCAGGGGCCTAACGTGACATTCAGCAGTGTAAAATGATATTTCTGAAACGACCCTTAATCTAGGATAGGGTGGTTATAAAAAAGGCAGCAACACCCTCCCTCCCCTTGGTCAAAAGCCTGGGAAAAAAGAAAATGTTTTGGCCAAACGTCTAAAAGATTGCTAGGTGGGTGCTGAGTGGGTCTCAAGGGGATGCGGAAGACAAACGTCTAATTAAGAGCCAGCATGGGGTAGCGGTTAGTGTCCGACCAGGATCTGGGACACCCAGGTTCGAATCCTAGCTGCGCCATGAAAGCTCACTGGGTGACCTGGGGCCAGGCACACGCTCTGAGCTAAACCTACCTCCCAGGGTTGTTGTGAGGATACACTGATGAGTTCTTCTGACGCAGGGAGCTCCGATTCTCAAAAGTGTCTACCCTGAAAATCTTGTTCCTCTCCTTATAAGGTGGTAGGTAAAGGTTTTCCTTGCTCGAAAGCCAGTTGAATCCGACTCTAGGGATGCGGTGCTCATCTCCGTTTCCAAGCCGAAGAGCCAGCGCTGTATGAAGAGGTTTCAGTGGTCATGTGGCCAGATGGCTAAATGCCAAGGTGCAAGGAGCGCTGTTACCTTCCCACCGAAGCGGTACCTATTTATCTACTTGCAATTTCTTGCTTTTGAACTGCTAGGTTGGCAGGAGCTGGAACCAGAGACGGGAGCTCACTCCGTCACACGGCACTCGGGTCTCGAACTGCTGAACTACCGACCTTCTAGCCTGCAGTTCAGTGTCTTAACCACTTGAGCCACCGCAGCTACTGGACTCAAATCTAGCTCCTTTATTGTGTTAGTCAGCAATAAAAGGAAAAGAATTCAAAAAGTATGAAAAAAAACCTTATGCTGTGTCTGTTGGTTTGCAAAGATAGGCGGATTTTAATCTTCAGGAATCCTTCTGTCTTGTATATGAGGGGCAACTTCTTTTGTTCCGCAAATATTCCTTCGATGTGGGAATGTCACAATGCGGGGCTAGGCAGGGGCGAGGTAGTCAGGATACAGTCCGAGGTCAAGAGCCAGTCACACAAGTTAGCCGGAAACCAAGTCCAATACACAAAGTAAGAGCGGGGTGGTCAAGGTATAGTCCAAAGTCAAGAGCCAGGCAAGCAAACCAACCGGGAAACCAAGTTCAAAGCACAGAGTCCTGAGGAAACCAGAGTCCAAAAGAGTAAAGAGCCAGAGAGTCAAAAGTTTGGGGTGCAGAGTCGGAAGTGTGGTCGTTCAAGCCGAGGTCAAGGAGCCGAGGAAATCCAGACAGGAACCAGGAGTTGGGATCACGAGCGAGGAGGTGCAGAGCTTTCGTCTGAAGAGACTAGTTGCTGGCATGATTTGTTGGCGTGAGGGCGTGGGTTAAATAGCCCATAATCCTGCTGGCAATTAGCGTGCCCCAAGCGAGTCCCGGCTCCTGCTAATACTCGGGGCTGAATGAGCGCCTGCCACGCATGCGTGCCTCTCGCCGCCGGGTTGCCATATCCCATCGGCACTGTTCTCTCAAGCAGGATACCGGTGGGGGTGAATCAGGAGGAGAACTGTCCGGGCGTGCTTCTGCCTCCGCTGTTGCTGGGGTAGCCTCTGGAATCTTAGCCCTGTCAGGTGCGGGAGTTTCCGGCATTGAGAGCTCATCCCCAGCAGCACTTAGATCCTCTGCTGGGGCCGCTTGTTTGCACTCAGCGGGAGCTGCTTGCTCGCAGTCAGCAGGAGCCGTGACAGGGAAGGTCGGTTTGGTTAAAACTAGCCTAGTGTGTATGGTTTCCCCTCTGAAATTTTCCATTTTCCTCCCCTCCCCCCACTTTTGGAAGAAGCAAGGAAGATCCCGAGGACAATACGTTGGTCCTCACAATAATGAAGCGCTTCAACGAGTCGTTGGCTTCCGATGAAACGTCCGTGCTGGACAGGTCGGTGCTGGACACAACGCGGCGCCCTCTGCAGATGCAGTACCAGCAGATGATGAGGGTAAGACGTCTCTGTGTTGCTCCTGCCTGGTGGGAACGCTAGGCAACCTAGTCTGTTGGAAAGAAACAATGTAAAGGAGGGGGGTCCCCAACATGGCGCCCGCAGAGTTTTTAGAAAGTGGGTGGGGCCAAGTGGGTCTTTTGCCCAGTGGTGCTTCTGATTGGCTGTGCAGGTATTTAAAAACATTGACTTTGGCAGCAGCCTTTTAAAGCAGGTATTTAAAACATTGACTTTGCCACCACAGCAGCCTTTTAAAGCAGGTATTTAAAACATTGACTTTGTTGCCACAGCACAAGGATCTTCACTATATGATTTGAAGGTAAGCTGAGGCAGCCATTTTGTGGTTGGCTCCGCCTCCTGAGGAGGCCATTTTGTGGCTGGCTTCGCCTCCCAAGGCAGCCATTCTGTGGCTGTGCCCACCATGCTGTGGCAGATGTCCAAAGGTGCCTGCAGGCTCAAAAAGGCTGGCCCCCCCTGATGTAACGAGTGGTTATAATGGAGCAGTAATCAAAATTCTACTTTCTGGTGCCAGTGAACGACAGATTGCTTGATGCTTTTGCCTCCCATTCAGTTGTCTAAAAAGAAACTTATTTTGTGTTCTTTTGGGTGGGTGGGTGG
>NW_015173129.1:241004-271859 GCF_001447785.1 Gekko japonicus
ATGGGGGTGGGGGGGGGGGCTCGTAATAATTTCCCCATTCGGGATTGACCATGTCTGCATAATGCGAAGAGGTTCACCAGTCCCCTCTTCCTAACCGATTCGAGGGACGAGGACTCCTGAAATGCAACCAAAGTCATCTTTGAATCGCCTGGCAGGCTCAGCCTGTGGTACTATCTCTGTCTTTTTTTGTCTTCATGCCGATGGGACAGGTTGAAGCAGAGGCCGAGCAGATCCATTCGGGGGTGCGGCTCTTGCAAGCAGAACGGGAGAAGATGCAAATGGAGATGAGTCACAAGAGGGCCCGGATCGAGCTGGAGAAACAAGCGACCACGCACGCGAGGAATTACGAGGTGAGCGTGGTAGTGGAACGAGGCTTAGAGGGTTGGCGGCTCTGCTCCCCCATGAGACCCTGTGTGGTTTTCTTTGCGTGATCGATCTTGTGGCGATCTCACCAGAGACACCACAGAGTAAGCCAGGGAACATACAATTTGGACTCTTTGAGATGGATTTGAACGTCATTGAACCGACTAAGCGTTTTGTCTCAGATCAGGGTTGTGTAAGTTCAGATTCCGACTGTTGCGGCACTCACTTGGGTACTTAGGATAAGTGGCCGCCTCTCGCCTGGGCCTGCCTCACAGGGAGTTGTGAGGACGCAAGGGGAGACTCACACGTACAGGTAACATTTTCACCCTGTTTCCGTGGACAAGAGGGCAGGGTCTAAATGTAATTAAAGTAAAGCAGGAGTCCAACGATGTCTTAAAAAACTAACGAAATTGATTCCAGTCAAAGGTCACTTCACCAGATGCCTGAAGGGTTACATCCTTTAGGCCAGGGGTCCTCCACCTTTTTGAACCCATGGGAACCGTTGCCCCGTGGCCTTCCCCTCAGCGGGTCAGATCTGTATTACTATCTTGGAACTCCAATTTGAAATAAACCTTATCTGTTGAGGCACTGATTAGCATATTAGCGGTTCGAAAGTTTAAATTGCAAGTAGATAAATGGGTAAAGGTAAAGGTTCCCTTGCTCGAAAGCCAGTCGAATCCGACTCTAGGATTGCGGTGCTCATCTCCGTTTCAAAGCCGAAGAGCCAGCGCTGTCCGAAGATGTTTCCGTGGTCATGTGGCCGGCATGACTAAACACCAAGGTGCACGGAACGCTGTTACCTTCCCACCAAAGTGGTCCCTATTTATCTACTTGCAATGTCTTGCTTTCGAACTGCTAGGTTGGCAGGAGTTGGAACTAGAGACGGGAGCTCACTCCGTCTTGCGGCACCCGGGTCTCGAACTGCTGAACTACTGACCTTCCACAGCCTGCAGTTCAGCGTCTTAACCACTTGAGCCACCACAGCTCCACAGATAAATGGGTACCTACCCTTAGAAGGGTAGGGGGTACCCTCCTCCAGCGATGGCGGTGGCAACGGTGGTGTGGTGGTGCGGTGCGGCGATCCCTGGTGGCCGATGGAACAACAGCGTCCAGCACTCGGCGTCCGTCGCTCGGCGACAGTGGAGGTGGAGCGACGAAGGAGCACACGGCAGTGTGAGCGGCACAGGCGCAGCGGAGCCGATATGGACACAGCTGGGCCGAGGCTACCGCGGGCCGTGCGCCGGAAGATCGAAGCTGAGAAGGACTGGCCGCGGATGCGCGCCAACCCCAGTGGACCGCCGAGGAAAGAGAGCCGAGAACAGCGAACCCACCCGGGTGTCGGTAGGCAGCCCCACCCCTTGTAATATGTGGCCATAGAATTAGGAGTAATCTGCACTTGCAGCACAATTGTAAACCGCTCTGAGACCGTCGGGTCTGAGCGGTATAGAAGCCGAATGTTAAATAAATAAATAAAAATAGGAATGTTGTTGTATTTTATCGGATGTATTTTGATTGGTTTTAATTGTTTGTATATTGTGCTTTGATGGAACCCGTCCTGAGCCGGCTATGTGGGGAGAGTGGGATACAAATCTAACAAAATAAATAAATAAATGCTGACCCCAGGTGGTGGGTGCAAAATCACTGCCGCAGGAGGTGGAGCCAAACACAGAATGGCTGCTGCAGGAGCCAATCACATAGAGGAAGCCCAAGTGCAGGGGGGAAAGGGATAATCTTGAACATACACTGGGAAAGAGGAGTGAGAGAGAATAAAAGAAACGCTGTGGTGGCAGCTGCCACTGACACAATGTTATTTGAAACTGCCCAGCCAATGAAATCTGTAATGGCCAGTCAGAAGCCCTGGTAGGCAAGAGCCTCACTTGGCCACGCCCACTTTCTAAAAATACTTGGTGGGTGGCGGCATGTTGGGAATCCCTGCATAAGGCAGATGTAGGTACACTTTTTAAAAGCTTTATGCATGTGCGTAGTGGATGTGCCCTTCATGCATATGATGAAGGGGTGTCTGACTCACGGACATTTTCGGTGCTCTAAATTTTGTTCATCTTTAAGGTGCCACCGAACCTCCCGGCTGCTGGTATTTCAAGGAGGTCTCCCATTCCAATCCAAATACTTGCCAGGTCGACCCTGCTTAGCTTCCAAGATCTGATGAGATCGGGCTTGTCTAATGTGCAGGTGTTTCTTGAGACTCCTAGACCCTGCTCCAAGAGCTCTAGTGACAGCTGGCACGATGGTCACTTCCTTTTCCCAGAGGTGCTCTAACTCTATTCGTGGGTCTTGGTATGTTGCAATCTTCTCCTGTTCTTTCTTTTCTGTTTTGCTGTCTCCTGGGATTGCAATTTCCGCAGAACAGAAATAGTAATAATAATAACTATTAATACTTTTTTGAATTTTAATAATTTTTATTAAATAAATATAAAACAAGATACACAGAATCCCAAATAATACAAACTATTTAACATTAATAATATTCTTGATATTCTATTCAGTATATCTATCGAAACTTAACTAATTAAAACTCTTAACATGTTTTCTAATAATGCAGTTGGGTTAGCAACTATCTTGTATAAATGTAAGAATTTGAGTTCAACTAGCTAGTATTTATTGATCAAAATTAAAACATACTCTAGAGACAGTCATGTCACGAGAGCCAGTCTGGTGTTGTGGTTAAGTGCGCAGACTCTAATCTGGGAGAACCGGGTTTGATTCCCCACTCCTCCACTTGCACCTGGCTGGATGACCTTGGGCAAGCCGTAGTTCTGACAAGAGCTGTTCTTGAAAAAGAGCAGTTTCAGTCAAGAGCTCTCTCAGCCCCACCTCCCTCACAGAGTGTCTGTTGTGGGGAGGGGGAGGGGAAAGGAGTTTGTAAGCTGCTCTGAGACACCTTTGGGTAGTGAAGGGCGGGGTATAAATCCAGTCTCCTCCTCCTCCTCCTCTTCTTCTTCTTCATCTGAATAAACACTTCAGATGAAACTAAATAATCAGGAATAATTCCATTCGGTGCCATGTAATTTATGACCAGAAACCATTTTTCAGCAAAAACTGATTGATAGTTTTTATGTTCAAGTTGTAATAGTCTCTTTGTAATTTTTTCTAAAATATAGCTGTCCCATATCTTAGACATCCATAACGAAACTGAAGGCGCCAATTTGTTCTTCCACTTTGAAGCTATCGCTTTGCGGCAGTTAATAATGCGACAGTCAAAGTCTTTTGTATTTGTGGAATTGGAGTATCTTCCCATAGATTAAGCAGTATTAGCTCAGGTTGTAAAGGGAGTGAATAACCTGTTATTGATAGAATCAATTTCAATACCTTTTGCCAAAATTCAGCAATATAATAACACGACCACCAAGAATACTATTATTAATGCTATTATTAATACTTTTATGCCACTTTTCGACCCAACCAAGGTCCACAAGGCAGTGAACATTAAAAAAAAAATTAAGACATTTGAGCAATTAAAAACACAGATAAAACGATGAAATAATAAAATTAGAAACTCATAAAGAACACTGGGAGCAGGGCCAGTAGTTGTTGGGGGTATAAGCCAAAGTCTTCACCTGCTGATGAAGGACACTGATGGAGGGAGACGGGCGAATCATCCCGGGGAGGGAGTTCCAAAGTTTTGGTGCCATGACTGGGGAGATCCTTTCTCGGGTTGCCAACTGAAACAGGGCCTCTGAAGATCACTGGCGTTTATGGGTTATGTGTAGGGGTCATTTCCTGCGGGAGCTCACAGGAGCGGAGCTCCAGCAGTAAGGAGCCCAGGGGGCGGGCACATGCAACAAGCCCCGCCCCCCACACTTCCGGTGATGTCAGGGGGCGTGGCATATGCAAATATGTTATGCTAATGAGTTGTGCTAATGAGCTCCTGCACGTCGTTTTCTACGAAATGACCCCTGGTTATGTGTGCATGTATATCACCTTGCCAACAAAAGTCCTTATGGTCAAAGCAATGGTATTCCCAATAGTAATGTATGGCTGTGAGCGCTGGACTATAGGGAAGGCCGAGCGCTAAAGAATAGATTCTTTTGAATTATGGTGCTGGAGAAGACCCTTGAGAGTCCCCTGGACTGCGAGGAGATTGAATCAGTCAATCCTAAAGGAAATTAACCCTGACTGTTCCCTGGAAGGCCAGATACTGAAGCTGAAGCTCAAACCCTTTGGCCACCAAAGGAGAAGGGAGCACTCACTGGAGAAGACCCTAAGGCTGGGATAGACTGGAGGCAAAAGAAGAAGGGGACGGCAAAGGATGAGATGGTTGGACAGTGTTACCGATGCAACAAACATGAAATTAAGCAAACTCCGGAGCACGGCGGAAGACAGGAGGGCCTGGCGTGATGTGGTCCATGGGGTCGCGAAGAGTTGGACTCGACTGTGCGACTGAACAACAGAAATGTGTATAATATGTTGTCGAAGGCTTTCATGGCTGGAGTTCTTTAGCTGTTGTAGATTTTCCAGGCTGTACGGCCATGGCGTTGGCATTGTAGGACCTGACGTTTCACCAGTAGCTGTGACTGGCATCCTCCGAGGTATAAGACAGAAATCTTTTTGTGTTATATCTCTAAGGATGCCAGTCACAGCTACTGGCGAAACGTCAGGTCCTACAATGCCAAGACCACGGCCGTACAACCTGGAAAATCTAGAACCGCTAACAACATGTATAATTTAAATGTATAGACCGCCCTACCCCTGAATACACATGGCTCAGGGCGGTAAACAACATAACGATGAAAATGTTCATGGTTAATAGGACAACTCAAAAAAAATATATAGATAAATACATTCTCCGACGGCGTTAAGACTTCGAATTCCAATTGTGTCACTGCCCCATGGAAAGGAGTGCCATTAACATGGTAACTTTCGCTATCCTCAATTGGAAGCCTGGCAAAACATCTCTGCCTTGCAAGTCCGGCAGAACTGGATTAGGTCCCGCAGGGCATGGATGTTATTTGGCAGAGAGGGTTAACTGAATTTCTGTAACAAAGTAAAAGGCAAGTCTCTGGTGTGGTTGGGAAAAGTGAGTGCAAGAGATTCCGAGCGGCACCCTGAGTAAATGTGCTTTTTTGAGGATTACGGCTCTTGTCAGCCGAACCCAAAATTTAGCTGAGTCAGTCATGGAAACGCTTCAAGCCCCGGCACAAAAGAGGGAGCCGAGCTAAGCCAACAGTGTGGTAATTAGCCGGCTCGGATTCTGCCTTTCAGGAAGTCATGTGGATAAAGTTTTTTTTAAAAGGAATCTTTGGCTGTTTTGCATAATCCTTGCTTAGTATGTAAATCCGTGGCTTGTTTTGCTTTGATTAGCAGAGCAATTTACTGCACCGTTTCCAATAAGCGCTAATCGATTCGAGTCGGGAGGAAACGGAAGCCGGGCTGGAAATGCTTTTTTGGAGTTTCAAAAGGCGGGGAAAATGGGTTTCTACTGTCATGTGCATCGGTAATCACTTGCCCGATATACTGGGGAGCCAAAATCTATAGGCGAGTTAAAATATAACTGGCCTGCAGCCAGAAATCTTGTCGCGGTGGCCCAGAGAGGAGGTTTAGAAATACCTTTTAAGATGTTTCATTTTCAACTTGCGTATGAAGCAGCACCAAGAACCCAAGTGCTTGAATGTTTGCACTCGTTAACTCGAATACCGAGAGCCTGCGTATTCAGGGAAATGGAACCTCCATGTTCAGAGACAGTCAACCTCTGAATACGAGTTCTAGGAGCCAACATCAGAGGAAGCCTTCGGCCTCTATGCCAGTTTGTTTGGCCCTCCAGGTCAACTGGTTGGCCACTGAGTGAAACAATGCAGGAGTCGATGGACCGCTGGTCTGATCCAGCAGGGGTCTTCTTATGTTCTCATCAGGGGAATGCCTCGGCCTCCGTGCCCTGTTGTTGGCCCTCCAGAGGAACTGGTTGGCCCCTGTGTGAGAGAGGATGCTGGACTAGATGGACCACTGGTCTGATCCAGCAGGGCTCCTCTTATGTTCTTATGCTTAGATGGATCACTGGTCTGATCCAGCAGGGCTCTTTTTATGTTTTTCTCAGCCTACATGCCCTGTTGTTGAACCTCCAGAGGAGCCGGTTGGCATCTGTGTGAGATAGAATGCTGGACAAAGCAGACCACTGGTCTGATCCAGCAGGGCTCTTCTTACGTTCTTCTCAGGGGAAGGCTTCGGCCTTTATGTCCTGTTGTTGCCCCTCCAGAGCAACTGGTTGACCACTGTGTGAGACAGGATGCTGGACTAAGATGGACCCCTGGTCTGATCCAGCAGGGCTCTTCTGATGTTGTAATGAGAGCAAGCGTCCATTCTTACCCAACCCTCCCGAAAATTCAGTTTGCTTCTTTCATTTATTAAATGAAAGTGGGAAATCCAGGGAAGGGGATGGAAGATTGTGGAGGCATTTTCAACCCTAGAATGCGGTGTTGCAGTGGTGTAAAGGTAAAGGTTCCCTTGCTCGAAAGCCAGTCGAATCCGACTCTAGGGTTGCGGTGCTCATCTTTGTTTCCAAGCCGAAGAGCCAGCGCTGTCCGAAGACATTTCCATGGTCATGTGGCCGGCATGACTAAACACCAAGGCGCACAGAACGCTGTTACCTTCCCATTGAAGTGGTACCTATTTATCTACTTGCAATTTCTTGCTTTCGAACTGCTAGGTTGGCAGGAGCTGGAACTAGAGAAGGGAGCTCACTCCGTCATGCGGCACACTCGGGTCTTGAACTACTGAACTACCAACCTTCCATAGCCTGCAGTTTAGCGTCTTAACCGCTTGAGCCACCGCAGCTGTGCAGTGGAACATCACGTAATTAGAGCAAGTTTTTCTAGTACCATAGGAAATCTGGTGAATTCAGTGCCAGGAACATTATGTAAGTTACACTTCCTCTCTAGTTTGAAGGAGGTTTTCAGGGTTTTCTCTTTATTTTCATTTGAAATCCCTTAAAGTCCATCCCTCTGACTGGAAGTTTAAAAACACAGATAGAGAAGGTAGAATTGCTGTTCTCTATATGTCCCCCCCCCCTTAAGTTTCCGTCACTTGGCCAATTTCACTCAGCCGTAAACCCTCCCAAAGAAATGGCAGAAGAGCCACTGTCACCAGAAATTGGGTAAAAAAGTATTACGGATTATAGAAAGTTGGAAATTGTGGTAAAGCTGGAGATTGTGGTATAGCAGGGGTCTCCATGCTCTTTCAGCTCCATGGGCACCTTTGGAATTTTGACATAGTGTGGTGGGTGCAGCCTCAAAATGGCTGCCCCAAGAGGTAGAGCCAGCCACAGCATGCTGCCAAACCACGATCTTTTTTTTTTTTTTAAATCTACACAGCCAATCAGAAGCCTTGCTGGGCAAAAGACTCACCTGGCCCTGCTGACTTTCTAAAAACAGACGGCGTGCTGGGAACGGTTTAAACTGCTCCGGCCCTGATGCGATCTTTTTTAACCTGGTGCAGGTCTTTTTTAACCTGATGGAGGTCTTTTTTAACCTGGAGAATCGCGATCACACTCACCTCCTTGCTCCAGATCACTGCGCAGCCACATTGCTCCCCGCCGTCCACATGTGGGAGCGTGCTTCGCTGCTGTTTTTCTCTCTCTCAGTTCGGGCATGCGCACAATCAGCCATCTGTAGAACTCAAATGTTCATGCCTGCGCAGAACAGTGATTTCCACTTCAACCCGACTGCTGTAACACTTTCCTTTAAACTTTAAAGGAACATTTCCCTTTAAACGTTTACCCCGAAAATGGCCTCCATGAGATCTTGAAGTTGTCTAAACACTAAAACTAGGCACTGTTTAAACATTGTTTTTAATAACGCGGTGGCAGCACACCGCCAACTTTTTTTTTAAAATGGTGGGCGAAAAGCGGAATCCTCGGGCAGCTTTCGAGCAGGGAGGGGGTTTAAACCGGAAGTGACTTGACACCGGAGGAGCGATCACACTGGGGGAAAATGTGGCTGGAACTGGAGAATCAGGAAAATCAAAATACTCTGGGTTAAAGCAGTTTTGAGCCGGAAAGTGATGGCTGGGAATGGGAGGCAAGATGTTGACTGTGTGATCGTGCAGATAAAATCCATTTCTGAGGCGGGCCGAAAGCGGACTAAACGGCCCGTCTGACTGCACCCTCAGTGGGCATCGGAAATGTTGGAAGCAACGGTGCAAACTGTGTGGGGCTTGTACCAGGGGCTACAGACCAGAAAAGGTTGAGCTAGATATTCTGCTGTCTTCATTTTTTGGTTTTGTTTTTTAATTACATTTTAATTAATTTATTTATTTGTTCGATATTTAACCCTCCCTCTCTCCCCAGAAGCTGACTTAGGGTGGGTTACAACACAGGTAAAATAATATATAATAGACGTATAATACAAGGTTAAAATATAAATATAGTCAGGGCTTTTTTGGGGGGGGGGGAACTGGTGCTGGAACTCTCAAGAGGGGAATGAAGTTTTCAATTTGTATACTGAAAACTCACAAACTTTTAAACATTTCTGAAAGAATTTTGTTGGAGAGGTTCCGGAACTCCGTTCTGGCACGTTCCCCCAGAAAAAGAGCCCTGGATAAAATACCGATACAAAACATTCCTAACCATTACTGAGTCATAACTAAGACATTCAGTGGCATCTGCTACACATATCTAATTGTGGTAGCTGTGGATGGAACGATAAAGTGCAAATAGGTGGGTGAGGGGAGGCCCTTAAGGGATGAGTTGCCGCCGCCTCAACGCTAGGCCTGGCGGAACATCTCCGATTTACAGGCCCTGCGGAACTGCATTAAATCCCCTTTTCTCCCCTTTCTCTAGCGGGAGGCTGACCGTAACCAAGATCTCCAGAAGCAGATCAGGCAGTGTCAGGAGAGGGAAAAGGAGGCCGAGAATAAGCTTAAAGAGCAAATCGAGATCAACAGGGCATGCCAGAAGAGCATGGAGTCCCTGAACCAGAAGCTGCAGGAGAAGGCGAACCAGCTGGCCGAAGCTAATGAGGTAAGCTGTTGATGTAGCCTCTGGGCAGCTTTGGCATCAATAGGTATGGTTTATTTTTGTTACTTATGTATGTATTCGCTTCATTTATGCCCTGGTTGTCCGTCCCCCCCCGGTGGGGACCCAAACCGTATTGCATCATTCTTTGTTCCTCCGTTTTATTCTCACAACAACCCTGTGAGGTATCAAACGCTGTCTCTAGTTTGCCACGATGTCTGGGGGATGGGAAATCCCTGGGGGTTAGTTTGAGTGTTCAAGCATGTGAACTGTGGGGTTGTAGAAGCGACAACTCTTCCTGCTGGATTCCAGGGACGACCTTGAAGTCAAAGCTGAAGTCCCCCTGAATTCCAGGGACGACCTTGAAGTCAAAGCTGTGCTTCTCTCGCTTTCATGGATAAGGGAGCCATTTATTCCCAAGGGTTAGACACGTGAAATTTAGGCGGGAGTTTGGCAATGTGCGATTGGTGCACTTTTGTTTGAACTGTCTATAGCTATGGAATTTCCCGCGTGAACCTCAGTCCTGACACGGTACCGTTCCACCTGGACCATGCAGATATCTCAATAAACAAATCACTGCCAAGGACAGTGTTGTTGAGAGTCTCTTGACCAAGGTTCTGACATGAGGTAGGTTAGGCTGTGAGAGACCATGGCTGGCCCGAGGTCACCCAGCAAACTTCAGGGAGCAGTGTGGGGCTTCCAGCCTGGGTTTCCCGGATCCTAGTTTGACATAGGGTTGCTAAGTCTATTTTCGCCGGGAGCGGGGGGCTCCCGGCCGGCGTCTTGTGCGCGTCACCCGGAAGTGACGGGAGGACGCCAGGCACGTTGGGGGCGGGGCCACGGCCATACAAGGGAAAACCCTATGGTGCGTGTGCCTGGTGCCAAATGCACAGTTGCTGTATTAGAACATCTTCCACGTGCACATCGGGGTGGAGTTCCCCCCGGGGCCCGATCCGGCGCCGCCGGGAAATGGGGCTCTGGGGCGGGAGTTTCCCCACCCCCCAAGCGGATTTGGGATCCCTAGTTTGACACTCTGAACGGGATTGGGGTGGAGAGGCCAACAAGAGCTGTTCAGAAAAGGAACCCAAAACTCACATTGCGACTGGAAACCATCAAGATGGTTGAGGTAGGGAAGGGCTTAATAATGTGAAAAAGGGTATAGGAAGTGGTGGGTATTTCCTTTTTTTTGGCCCCCCGCAGGGGAGTTTTTTATTTGCATTTTCTAAAAACTACAACAAAATTAGGGAGGGGATCTACAACTATGGGAGAAAGTAAAGAAAACCCAGTTTGTTGTAGTGGTTAAGTGCGCGGACTCTAATCTGGGAGAACCGGGTTTGATTCCCCACTCCTCCACTTGCACCTGCTGATGTGACCTTGGGTCAGTCACAAGCTCTGGCACAGCTGTCCTTGAAAAAGAGCAGTTTGTGTCAGAGCTCTCTCAGCCCCACCCACCTCACAGGGTGTCTGTTGTGGGGAGGGGAAGGGAGAGGAGTTTGTAAGCCGCTCTGAGACTCCAAGTGAAAGGGCGGGGTATAAATCCAATTTCTTCTTCTTCTTCTCTAAAAACCCAAGAGTTGGAGGTCATACATTGCTTATAAAAGTATTAGCTTAACAATATAAAAATTGCTTTTCTTGACATTGAGAGTGGTCAGTCATCATCATCGATTATGTTAACAAACCATCAAATCTGACTATATAAAGAGCATTCCAGGATAATCGTTAATTCACTTAAACACAAGTTTCAGAGAGCAGTGGCATCTCATTTTACAATTATTTTTCCCTCCATTTAAAGCAAATTTATAATTATATTTCCCTCAGTAGGTGTAACACAGTCCATTTCTCTTCCCACGCTGTTATCTTCATTTGTCTTAAACATTTTCCCTGTGGAAACATTTTCCCTGTGTCTTGCTGGAGCTGGAACTGGTCCTCTCAGAACAAAGTTCCTTTTTCTTTTTCAAGGATTGTAATCCGCTTAAATTCTTGCCTTCAATCTTGGAGATCATTCCATTTGTTGCTTTTAAAATCCAAACTTGTGGAGAGTCTATCCGCCCTTTTGCCCGTCAGACTTATTTCGGGTATTTCCATGGCATACCCTTCGCTTACAGTTTTGCTTAGCGGTGGGTATTTCCGTAGTGTTGTCTGTTTACTGCCAGGAATAACTCTTTAATGTTTGCGTTTCTGAGAAATTCGGGAGCTCAGGAGGGCTCGAACTACAGGTGTGGCAGGAGTGTGAAACTGTAGCTAAAAACAGTTGTAGCTATGGAACATCACTGGATTCCTCTTTTTGGGTTGCAGTTTGGACACTTTCAGAGCCTGGTAATCTCTGCTGTAATCTGGCACTGAGTCTGTGGACCATCAAGAAAAATGTTGGCCTTTTGCCAAAATCCAAGATCAGTTGGTGCCTCTGAAAGAGGGGTCGTGCTAGCCTTTTTGAGCCTGTGGGCAAGTTTAGAATTCAGAAACAAGGTGGTATGTTCAGCCACAAAATGGCTGCCTCAGGTGGAAGAGTCAGGCACAAAATGGCTTCCACAGGAAGTGGAGCCTGTCACAGGAGGCCCAAGTGCAAGGAATGAGAGGAGTAATAATAATTCTTTAAAAACTGGGAAAAAGGAACACCAGAGAATTAAAAAAAAAGCATTACTGTGGTAGCAGCTGCTGCCAAAGCAACGTCACTTCAACCAGCTCTCCAGTGGCCAATCAGAAGCCCTGCTAGGCAGGAGCCCCGCCTGACCCCATCGACTATCTAAAACTCTTAATGGGTGCCCAGAAACGTGTTGGAAGGCTCCCTTGGTGCCCACGGATGCCACGTTGGGGACCCCCTACTCTAGAGTGTTAACAGAAGAAGCGGTCCTCTTGTCCGTGAGGGTGACTGATAACTAGTTTGTTGATGAGCAAACGGAGGCCCAATGACCTCTCCAGTTTGCACATAACCTAGTTCAGGTAACTCTGACTTGTACTGCCATCTTGAAACTGTAGTGCTCTCATTGTTCCTTGCCTGTGGGAGAATGAATCAGCTGCAGTTTCCACTGTTGGAGGCTATATTTTTATGGCGTGGGTGGGTCCGTTTGCACCCTCCTGACAAATCCTTTGTTTGGACAGGAGCACCATTTTTGAACGTTGCTGTTTGGATTTACTTGACCAAGATGGACAGCCGTGTTAGTCTGTCTGGGGCTGTACAAAGAGCAAGAGTCCAGTAGTATCTTCAAGACTAACCAGATATGTGGGGAGGCGTGAGCTTTTGTGAGTCACTGTTCACTTTCTCAGATCTGAAGACCCATGAAAGCTCATCCCCTGCCACAAATTTTGTTAATCTTTTAAGGTTCTCCTGGACGCTCGCTCTTTTCTACTGTATTTACTAGCTCAAGGTTCCTTGCTCAATGGCTGTGACAGATCAAAGAGGGCGGTTTTTACCTTTGTTCTGAGGTAGCTCTTTTTTCCCAAAAAGGAACCTGATTTATGTATTTCTCGCTTCCCCGCGCTGGCCAGCCAGAGTTTGATCTGAGCGGCTCGTCAGCTTTTGACGTTCCGCCTGAGGGTGTCTCTGAGCCTCTGCCGCTTCCTTTCTGTTTTCAGAACTCCACCGAGTTGAAGGCAAAGGTGTCCGAGTTGCAGCTGAAGTTATGGAAACAGGAGATGGAGATCAAGGACCGAGAGCTGGAGAAGCTAGAGATGACTGAACAGCTGGGGGCGCAACGCAAGTGAGTCGAGGATCAGTGGCTAGCTGGGAAATGAAGGCCTCGGAGGCTGGTGTTGTTCAGCAGAACTTTTTAAACAGCTTTTGATTTTTTTACTCTCCCCTTGTTCAAAGGGTTGCTTTGATCTAGATGCGCAGTGTTGGAAATTTGATGAACCAAAAATGGAAACCTCTCCCCAAAGTGGAATACTAGTTAACACCTCCCCCCCCTTCATCTAAATCCAAAACCTTCCTCTTTTCTCACCAGTGGGAGACTGAGAAATACGATGGGGACTAAAGACGGGGGGTTAGATTCATGCAGGTCTTTCAGTGGCTACCAGCCACAGTGACTACAGGGAATCTTGGAGGCCATAAGCTTCTGTATATCAGTGCCAGGAGGCAAAATCATGGGAAGGCCTCAGCCTCTGTGCCCTGCTGTTGGCCACCTAGAGTAACTGTGTGAGGCAAGATGCTGGACTAGATGGACCACTGGTCTGACCCAGCAGGGCTCTTCTGAGGTTCTTACGAAGGCCTCAGTCTCTATGCCCTGTTTTTGGCCCTCCAGAGGAACTGGCTGGCCCCTGTGTGAGACGGGATGCTGGACTAGATGGACCCTCACTGGTCTGACCCAGCAGGGCTCTTCTGAGGTTCTTACGAAGGCCTCAGCCTCTATGCCCTGTTGTTGTCCATCCAGAGGAACTGGTTGGCCACTGTGTGAGACGAGATGCTGGACTAGATGGACCATTGCTGTGATCCAGCAGGGCTCTCCTTTTGTTCTTATGAAGGCTAATTCAGTAAAGATAAGTCATATTTCCATTTCTAAAAGTGACAGTCCGGTAAGGCTTTTTTGGTCTTTAAATTTGCCCTCTTTCTTTCCTTAGTTTATGTCACAGGAATCTATAGGCACTTAGCCAAAAAATATGGAAATAACTGGCGATGCATAGAGCTGATGACTTTGGTTGGTTGGTTGCTTGCTTACCATGTGTTTTTTGGGCCTGTTCCCCCTTTTCTTTGGGAAGACCGCCACCCAAAAGGCAAGGATCCATCCTCTGTAAAGGCTAGAAGGCAGGGGAGGCGGAAGGTTCTCAGAGCCAGTTTGGTGTTGTGGTTAAGTGCGTGGACTCTAATCTGGGAGAACCGGGTTTGATTCCCCACTCCTCCACTTGCACCTGGCTGGATGACCTTGGGCAAACCATAGTTCTGGCACAGCTGTTCTTGAAAAAAGAGCGGTTTCTGTCAGGGATCTCTCAGGCCCATCTACCTCACAGGGTGTCTGTTGTGGGGAGGGGAAGGGAAAGGAGTTTGTAAGCCGCTCTGAGACACCTTTGGGTAGTGAAGGGCTGGGTATAAATCCAATCTCCTCCTCCTCCTCCTCCTTCTCTTGCAGAACCTCCATTGTGCCTTTGCTACCCGGTTTCCATCAATAAGGGAAACCAAAGCAAAGAGAAATAGAGGCTTCTCAGGAGGCTTTAGGTTATCTTGCTTGGGGTGGAAGGCTGTGGGCTGTGTCACTGTGTCCCTGGCTTAGTTGTTTTGAGTTCTGGGGTGTCTCCTTAGAGGACGGGCCAACCTGTTGCTCAGGAAATTCAGCGTTTGGGGACAGGAAGTGACAAACGACCCATGTTGGAAATGTATGGTTTTCTGGATCAAATGTGGTTGTAGAAGGGATGAAGCATTGAAACTAGTCGCCAGCTCCTGGCTTGGCAATTCCTGGAGTTTTTTGGGGGGAGAGCCTAAGGATCATGGGTTTTAAGGGAGGGAACTCAGGCAGATCATGAGAAGGGAGGGCAGGAAGGGTCATATCAGTGCTTAGTTCTTGTGGCCCTTTCTTACACACCCAGTTAAATGCCGATCGCCACTTTGGGGTCAGGAAGCAATTGTTCTCCAGGCCAGTTTGCCCGGGGATCCTGGAGGGTCCCCCCCTCTTCTGGGCATAGAGCAGGGGTCACTGGGGGGGGGTATTTGTGAATTCCCTGAATTGTGCAGGGGGTGGACTAGATGGCCCTGGAGATCCCTTCCAGTTGTATGATTTTGTGGTCATAGAGTCTGCCCTGCGAGGTGGCCATTTTCTGTAGCAGTTGACAACCCTAATTTTAGCACAGGTGTAACACAAAGGGAAGTATTCCCTTATATATTGTTTTTATTGTATAGTTTTTTGATGCTACAACATTTTTTGCTGCTGTAAACATAACTGAGACCGAATCTCAGTTATGGTTAGGTATCTGATATTCGTCTCGCAAAGGGAAGTATTGATGCAATACCTAAGGATCCATCCTGTGTAAAGGCTAGAAGGCAGGGAAGGCGGAAGGTTCTCAGAGCAAGTTTGGTGTAGTGGTTAAGTGTGCGGACTCTAATCTGGAGAACTGGGTTTGAGTCCCCACTCCTCCACTTGCGCCTGCTGGGTGACCTTGGGCATGCCGTAGTTCTGTCAGAGCTGTTCTTGAAAAAAGAGCAGTTTCTGTCAGAGCTCTCTCAGCCCCACCTCCCTCACAGGGTGTCTGTTGTGGGGAGGGGAAGGGAAAGGAGTTTGTAAGCCGCTCTGAGACACCTTTGGGTAGAGAAGGGTGGGCTTCTTCTCCATTCTCTTCTTCTTCTAAGGTGGTGGTTTGATAGATTTCTAGAAGGGTTGGTCTGTCAAGTGGCCAGGTGATGTGGCTGCTGCTGCTTAATCAGTACCGGAGTAAAAGGATGTTTTTAGTGGGAACTGCAAAGTGCCTGATCGGCTGCTTCCTTTGTGGGAACAGATCACGTCATGGGTCAGCTTCCCCAAGGCACTCCCTATGTAATATCTGAATGAGAAGAAGGTCTGGCTGTAAGGTGCAAGGTCTCCAAAGTCCTAGAAGCAGTAACACTATTTTATTTATTTATGTTATTCTATTTATACCCCACCCTCCCCCACAAGTGGGCTCAGGGCGGCTATCACTCTTCTTTTCATGCGTGGTGGTGGAAAGCACTCTCAGGTTGCAGCCAACTTGACGACGATTCCGTAGGGTTTTCAAAGCAAGAGACGAACAGAGGTAGATTGGCGTTGCCTGTTTTCTGCGTAGCAAGTCTAGGGTTCCTTGGTGGTCTCCCATCCAAGTACTGACCCTGCTTCGCTTCCACGATCTGACTAGGTTGGGCTAGCCTGGGCTATCCAGGTCAGGGCAAGAGACGAACAGAGGTAGATTGGCGTTGCCTGCCTTCTGCGTAGCAAGTCTAGGGTTCCTTGGTGGTCTCCCATCCAAGTACTGACCCTGCTTCGCTTCCACGATCTGACTAGGTTGGGCTAGCCTGGGCTATCCAGGTCAGGGCCTGGTATTCCTTGGTGGACTCCCATCCAGGTACTAGCCTGCTTAGCTTCCAAGATCCAAAAATGGGGGCTTGCCATTGCTTACCTCTGTGTAGCAACCCTGGACTTCCTTGGTGGTTTCCCATCCAAGTACTATCCAGCGGTGACCCTGCTTCTGAGATCTGATGAAGCTGGGCCATCCAGGTCATGGCAAGAAGTGTTCAGGGGCAGTTTGCCATTGCCTGCCTATGCATAGCAACCCTGGACTTTCCTTGGTAGTCTCCCATCCAAGAACCAACCAGAGCTGATCCTGCTTAGCTTCCAAAATCTGATGAGATCGAGCTAGCCTGGGCCATCCAACTGAAGGCGAGAGATGAACAGAGGTGGTTTGCCGTTGTCTGCCTCTGCATAACAACCTTGGGCTTCCTTGGTGGACCCACCTCACAGGGTGTCTGTTGTGGGGAGGGGAAGGGTAAGGAGTTTGTAAGCAGCTCTGAGACTCCAAGTTAAGGGTGGGTTATAAATCCAATCTCCTCTTCTTCTTCTACTGACCAGGGCTGACTCTGCTTAGCTTTTGAGATCTGACAAGATTGGTCTAGCCTGGGCCATCCAGGTCACGAACTTAAATGCTGCGGATGTTGAGGCGAACATTTCTTTGACCTAAACCATAAGATGGGATGTGTTCTTTCAAGTCATATACAACTGTCCCTCTGATGGTTTTGTTCACGTGGAGATACTTGTGTTATCCTTGATAGACGATAAGCAGGACTTACGAGTCGTGCCCATGGGCTTCTTGAGTATTTCTGTTGTATTAAATGGGTATTTTATGTCCTTATGGAACAGGCAGTGGCAAGAGGCCAGCCAGGAGATCCAAGGCCTTCAAGCCAAACTGGCCCAGATGACTGAGAAAGAACAGAAGATTCAGGTGAGTTTCAAATTTGTCTTCTTCCATCTTGTTGGCATAAAGCGGGGCTCCCCAACCCTCTTGAGCCCATGGACACCATTGGAATCCTGACATAGGGTGGTTGGCACAACCAGAAAATGGCTGCCGTAGGGGTGGAGCTGAGCACAAATTGGCTGCCATAGGGGGTCAGAGTTGAACATAAAATGGCTGCCGTAGGCGTGGAGCTAAGCACAAAATGGCTGCCGAAGGGGGGCAGAGCTGAACATTGTAATTATAGAACCCTGACCCCTTGGCTTTGACACCTACAGCCAGTGCCGCCGCTTATATGACTGAGGAGAATATTTAGTAAGATCTTTACTGGCAGTCATACAATACGCCATGGCTAAGTACTTAATTAGTCATCGCAAGCACCTAATAATATCGAATTGTTTTAAACTGAACTGTTTTTAGATGATTTTATGTGGATCTTAACTGTTATTTGTGTATTATTTTATGTAAGCCGCCCTGAGCCTGCCTCGACGGGGAGGGTGGGGTATAACTTAACAAACAAATAAACATTAAATGGCTGCCGTGGGGTGGAGCCAAGCACAAAATGGCTGCCATGGGAGGCGGAGCCGAGCACAAAATGTCAGGAAGTGAGGTTATGCATAACTGTAGTAATTCTTCAGCCTGCCTTGGGGGTCCTGTTTGGGTGGCAAAGTGGCAAAGACTTGTTTTAAATTAATAAATTAATTAATTAATAAACGTTTCAGGCAGAAGTCCTCTTTGACAGTGTGCCTTTTAATCTGCCCAACCAGTCAGAAGCCTTGCTGGATGAAACCCCCACATGGACCTGCCGACTTTATGAAAACATATGGCAGGTACCACCAAAGATGGTGGCGGGCACCACATTGGGAGCTCTGGTATAGAGCGATCTCTTCTGTTTACAGAACTGCTCTTGGGAAAGATTTGGCCTTTATCTCCATTTCTTCCACCACAATAATAAGAAAAAAAAAAGAAAAAATTGGGGGGGGGGGGATCTTCTTAAGTGTTTTGCGATCGTTTTCTTAGTATCGAGTTGACTTAGGACAGAGTAGCTCTTATCTTAACATGTGTATGGCATTGTTTCTTTGGATTAACTGTGAAGTTAATGGATTGGATTGGATCCTCGCTGAACTGGGAATTTCTGCTGTTTTCCCACTGCAGATCCCCATCACATCATTCCTCAAGGTCTTCTAGCCCCTGGGAGCAGCTTTTTGTAGAGACCAGAGGTCATAGAGCCAGTATGGTGTAGTGGTTAAGAGCAGCAGACTCTAATCTGGAGAACTGGGTTTGATTCCCCACTCCTCCACATGAAGCCAGCTGGGTGACCTTGGGTCAGTCACAGTTCTGTCAGGGCTGCTCCCTCAAGAGCAGTTCTCTCAGAGCTCTCTCAGCCCCACCTACCTCACAGGGTGACTGTTGTGGGAAGAGGAAGGGAAGGCGGTTGTAAGCCGCTTTGAGTCACATGGGGCCTGCTGGGCCAGCCACCATTCCCTCAGAATTCTCTCAGCCCCACCTACCTCACAAGGTATCTGTTGTGGGGAGAGAAAGGCGATTGTAAGCCGCTTTGAGACTCCTTTGGGTAGTGAAGGGCGGGGTGTAAAAAACCCAACTCTTCTTCTGCAGTGGGAGAGGAGAAGCAGGAAAGTTCCACGTCGCCATTAGGCAATTATCCACGTGTGATGGAAACGTATTGGGGCTAAAAAATATTGAAAGATGGTAGATGGCATCTATAATATTAATACAAGGATTGGGGATGAATGTGGTAACTGAGCGAGAAATATATTTGTTAAATTATGTATCCTTAACTCCGAGGACTTACCAGGCAGTCTCTTTGTATACTATATCTGCTGCTAGATTTACCTTGGCTAAGATATGGAAATGAAAGAACATCCCAACGAAAAGTGAATTTGTGGATAAAGTAAAACACTTTTATTTGTATGTCAAGTTGTCAGCTCTGCATAGAAATGAGGATGATAGTGAATTGGATTTAATTTAAAACGCTTTTATTTGTGTGTCAAGTTGTCAGCTCTGCGTATAAATGAGTATTGTAGAGAATTGGATTTAATTTGGCGTAGTGTGTTCGCACGTAGGGAACGACTCTCGTAAGGTAGACTGTGGTTTGATACATTACCAGTCTTGTAAATTTGGTTCATGAGTGAATCAAGAAAAGAAGTTTAGTCTGGATCCAGCCCAGCGGCTGCACAGATTTATTTATTTATTTTGCATGCAATTGGGGAAGATGCCTTTGTCAGCTTTATCTGAAGGCTCGTTTTTGTCTCCTCTGTTCGACAGGCCTTGGAGCAGAAGCTGGCTTTACAAGAACAAGACGCCGTGGTCGTCAGGAGCATGAAGGCTGATTTGGTGCGGTTCCCCAAAATGGAACGGGAGCTACAGCAGCTCAGGGAGGAGAACGCATATCTTAGGTTTGAAGTAAACTGTCACTCTCCGTGCATGCGTGCATGCATGTGTGTTTCATCTCTCCTCTGTCCCTGCCTGTCCCTGTTCGTTTTTGCACCGTGGCAACAAAGGTTCTCTTTTGGGCAATGGGTCCTTGCGGTGTACCCTCTTTTCCAGCCGAGCTGTTGGCCGTGCGTGTCTTGTGGGAACCCTGTAGCTAAGTGTGGAGGTGTGGGACACTGTTTTGAGATCAGGGAGGGCAGGAATGGGGGCAGTGGGTGATCTTAACTTAGGGTACCACTTCTCTTCTGTTCCCAGGGAAATGAAAGAGAACACCGGGCTGCTCAGAGAAGAAGTGGACAGCCTGCAGAGGAAACTAGAGCGCTTCGAGAAGGTCCAAGCTGATCTGGTGGCATTAGAATTAGAGAAGGAGGTGAGCACCCCGAGAGCCTGTACAAGGGGGCTTAGTCCTCCTGCCTTATTTGTGTTTCTCTCTCTCTCCTGAAGTGTATATTGTACCTGATAGGGGTCCAGCTAGGAAAGCAATGTGAACAATTTAGATCAGGAATAGCAATGAGCCAGTCAGGTGGATTAGGCTGAGACTGTGTGTCCAGACCAAGTTCACCCAGCACATTTCCTTTGGAGATTTTGAACTTAGACTTCCCAGATAGTAAGCTGATACTGACCACTGAGGAAGACTATAGTTTTGTAGACAAACACATAGCCCCCAATCTGTGTCATGGTGCCTTCTCATGTTCTTGACCATTACACAAAACAATTTATGTACAAAAGCTCGCAAAATTATGACTGGGCTAATGTCGAGAATTCCATCTTGAGTCTGCTGCGTATCACTTAAAACAGGAGTCCCCAACCCTTCTGAGCCTGCAGGCACCTTGGGAATCTTGAGAGGGGGTGGTGAGCACCACTCCAAAATGGCTGCTGTAGGAGGCGGAGCCAAAACTTAAATGGCTGCTGTAGGAGGTGGAGCCGAATGGCGTGCCCTCCCCCCTTGCACCCTCTGGGAAGAAGGAAAGATTGAAGGGGGAATGGAATAAGCCTTCAGCGGCAGCCTGTTATTGTAGTTGTGGAAAACCATTTCAACTGAATGAGAAGAAGAAGAGTTGGTTTTTATACTCCGCTTTTCACTACCCGAAGGAGTCGCAGAGCAGCTTACAATCTCCCTTCCCTTCCCCTCCCCACAACAGACACCGTGTGAGGTAGGTGGGTCTGAGAGCGCTCTGAGAGAACTGCTATTGAGAGAGCGGCTCTGAGAGACCTTGTGACTGACCCAAGGTCACACCAACAGGTACATGTGGAGGAGTGGGAAATCAAACCAATACACCAAACTGGCTTATGCCAAGACCAATCTATCTTACAATGGCCCTGCCCACTTTCTGATGACCTTGGGGGGGGGTGCAAAGGGAAGTACTGGTGGGCACCACGATGTGGAGCCGTGACTTAAGACATCTTCCAGGAAAGATGGAATATTTTCAGGGTGGCAGCTTTTTTAGCATCTCAAGCCAAAGTCCAGGAGCACCTTAAAGACCAACAACATTCATTTCAGTATGACCTTTTACATGTCACAGCCCACTTAATCAAATACATGAAAGAAAATCGTACTGGGAAACCTTGGAGAGCCAGTTTGGTTTAGCAGTTAGGAGTGCGGACTCTAATCTGGGAGAACTGGGTTTGCTTCCCCACTCCTCCTCCACATGCAGCTGCTGGTGTGACCTTGGGTCAGTCACAAGTCCTCTCAGCTGTTCTTGAAAGAGCAGTTCTTGAAAGAGCTCTCTCAGCCCCACCTACCTCACAGGGTGTCTGTTGTGGGGGGGGGAAGGGAAAGGAGTTTGTAAGCCGCTCTGAGACTCCTTCAGGTAGTTAAAGGCGGGGTATAAACCCAATCTCTTCTCATGGGAGAGGTTGGGACAGGAGGAGTCGGAGTCAAGGCTTGGTATGAATTCCGCCACGAGTTCATCAAGTGTAAATTCTCTGTGTGAGGGGAAAAAGGGAGGAGCTGATGTGGAAAGAGGAGGTGTGTGTCCCATCATAAACCAACAGAATTAGCAGTTGCTAATATGTATTGGATTGTGAGGGAGGTCAGGGATTCAGATTAATCATTATTGTGTGTCTGCCTACAGTGGTGTCTGGGATTTCATAGTTGCCTAGGGACAGATAGTGTATGGCGAACACTCGAGGAAGGGGTGGGTGGGGCCTGGCAGTGGGGAATCCCCCACCTCCAAGGGGGGAGGCGACAACCCTGGATGGTGTAGACTGTGAGGAAATAAAGCAAGGTGGTTAATGTTTTTAAAAATATATATTTTAATTTCAATATATTACAGTTTAGAACATAATGTATCATAACGATAACATAACAGCTTAACACAACAAAACAATATTATCACAGTAATGTAGTGTACATTACAACATTAGTTTTGATTCATTAATACAGACTATAAACGTTATTTAAGTACAGGTCATATACCTTAATGCTTACATTGTCTTATGATTAGGTTAATAGTATTGGTCAGTGTGCATATTCTAAATTTGAAAAAAATATTTCAAAAACAGAGCCAAAGATTGTCCTTAGCGACTGGGGGAATCGCCTCCTTTTCTGAGAGAAACTGAATTATTGGGAACCACTTAACAAATGTGGTTAATTTTTTTGTTTCTTGGGGGAAGTGTAGCTGATCTGGGATTTTGGGATTGCAGGTTACTCAGTTAAACCACAATGCATGTGCGGAATAAGGGAGGGGTGGTAGTGGGAGAGACCATACGAGTGCAGCATATAGTGTTGATTGTCGTTAATCCATCCAATAAAGATATTTTTGCTTCCGCTCTAGAGTAAGCGAGGCCCCTTGCCTTATTTCCCTCTGTGTGTCGTCTAGCCTAGCCTAGTGGATGCTGCCTGAGCACAGATTATGTAATGGTTTTGCAGATCTCTTCTGGGTACAGTAGCTGGCTGCACAAAATAGACGCTTGGCTTACTTGTACAGAATAACAGAGGCTGCGAGTGCCAACGGTGACTTTCAGAATGTGTCTCGTAAATTTAGGCGGAGTTGACTGAGTGAACAATGTTAACCTTGCCTTGTTTTCCTTTTCCTCAGAAACTTCAGGGAAAGCTGAACACCTGGGAGAAGGTCGACCCGAGCACTGGCTTAAGTATCAAGTAAGCTCAACGGTTGGGCACTAAAATTCTGGGTTACGGTATTCTGGGGTTTTTTTTATTACACTGTCCTAAGAGGGGAACCCTTCATTTCGTTTCCTTCTCCACCCGAAGTGTCCTTTTCTTGGCCCCTCGACACCTTTCCTGGCACCTGCTGAATTTTTATAGAAAGTAGGTGGAGCCAGATATGGGGCTTTTGCACCGCAGGGCTTCTGATTGGCCACTGGAGAGCCGATGGGTTGGGCAAATCGTGTTAAAACCTCTGCCTGAAATGTGGAAGAGTTACTGTCAGGGCTATGCCTTCGGGGAGGGCGGGATATAAATCCAAAGAATAAATATAAAAATAAATATGCATAACTTGGCTCCCTGGCATTTTGTGCTTGGCTCCGCCTCCCATGGCAGCCATTTTGTGCTTGGCTCCGCCTCCTGCGGAAATCATTTTGTATTTGCATCCACCACCCTCGATGAAAATGCCAAAGGGGTTGGTGAGCTCAACATGGTTGGGGACTCTTGTCTTAGGCAATAGGTGTGTACCTGAGAATTTATAAGAAGAGGCATCATTAATGAATACCAGTCTCTGTCAGATCCAACAGGGTATTTGTTCAGATACCATCTCTCTAGAGATCTTGTTTGGTGAAGCCGAAGGATCTTGTTTTAGAATTAATCGGTGGTCAGGGGGATACAACCGCTAATATCTTCTCGTAGCAGTAGAAAAGAACAAGAGTCCAGTAGCACCTTAAAGACTCCTATGCCCGACCCTTTCAGTGCAGCAAAAAATGCAAAGCATGTATTCTGAAGAAGACTGAACAACAACGACGACAAAATGACACAACACAAATGCAGCTCTTTCTAGTACCTGGGAGTGCCTTCCATTGTATTCGGTGAAATTTATTTCTAAGCAAGCGTGAATAGGATTAAGAAACAAGTCTTTGAGCCCTGGTTTCTTCCCTTGCATTAAAGGACATTAAATTAACTTTCAACTTGTGTACGAGAAGACATAAACTGATTTGATTTCTCTTTCCCAAATAGATCAGCCAGTGGGGAAAACAGATCTGAAGATGTGAGCAGCGACTCACAAAAGCTCGTGCCCTGCCACAAATTTTGTTAGTCTTTAAAGTACTACCGGACTCTTGCTCTTTTCCATCCTCTTCTCGTTAAGCTTTTTGTGTGTGTGTGTCAGAAGTGATAGTTGAGGACTAGATTGTATGTGGATCCACAGAACATCTTTTGAAATGCCTTTCTCTCTCCTTCCTTCCATTTACAAGGTCGGCCAGCCGGCCGTTTTACGTTTCTCTTTGCCGCTCTGCCTTCCCCACTCCATTCAAAGCGGCATTACCTTTAGAACATAACAACCGTGCTGCCCTGAAATGTTGAGAGTTCCTGTGGGGTACACAAACATTAGGTTTTACGATTTTCGAGTAACCAGCGCAAACGCTTTCGGGGACGCCTGTAAGATCTCTCGCCCCATTATATTGGGCACTTCTCTCTAGTGCTTGAGGACTTCATGGTTCTGACAAATGACTTGCAGTTGCGTACAGCTTTCTGTTGATACAACTGTCTTTCGCTTCTAAGAGCGATTGTGACTACGTAGCTTTCCCACTTAAAATGGCGTTCCATTTTGGCAGCCGGATGCTTTGGGCTCCGGGAGTGGGTTTTTTTCTCTCCTTCTACCCGACTTTTCTCCTGACAGGCAAAAGCAGCGAATGATAGAAGGTTTTACTCGGTTCATGCTGTTTAATGTTTAATTAAGTAATTTCTCCGTGGGAGAAAAAGGGAACCGAGAGACACTCTCTGATGTAGACAAATAACTGCTTCATTTAAAATCAGAATACTTGTGGCAGACGTTGGGGAGATTTCCGATCATTTCACGTCACTTTACAATGCTGTTAGGGATCTTTCTTCACTCTCGGGGCGGGGGGTGGGGAGGAACTGCCGTCCAGAAGGAAAAAAAACAATCTTTTATGCAGTTGGACAGAGTGGGGTTGAATAAGAAGAATTGCTCAGCTCTCAAGCCATTGGGCGTATGTCGCATTTATTTTTGAGGCAGGAATAGAGCTACACCAATGTAAAGGGAGATCAACGTCCCAGTCGTGTTCCTGGAGAGACGGAAAAGGGAGAATTACAAAGAGGGAGAGAATAAGAGGCTTTAGACCAGGGGTGGCCAAACTTGCTTAACGTAAGAGCCACATCGAATAAATGTCAGATGTCTGAGAGCTGCAAGACATGAACAAATATCACACACGTGTTTTATTGAAAAATATGCAAATTTGCTTTTATTATTAAACTAGGGAGCAAGGCCCGTTGAGAAGGGCGATACAACGGGCGGCTAGCCCCCCCTCGCCTCCTCCCCCTCTCTGCGCTGACCCTGGCGGCTGCCGGTGTTAGGTCGCCGCCCATCGGACCCAGCCACTCGTGGGTCTTGCCTGGCCTGTGCAGAGCGCTCGCCTCCTCCCCCTCTCCTGCCGGACCCAGGCGGCTGCCGGCCTTAGGCTGCCGCCCATCGGCCCCAGCCACTTGCAGCTCTCGGCTGTGGGAGCAAGGCCCGTTGAGAAGGGCGACACAACGGGCGGCTAGTCCCCCCCTGCTCGCCTCCTCCCCCTCTCCGCGCTGAGCCTGGTGGCTGCCGGTCTTACTCTGCCGCCCGTCGGACCCAGCCACTCGCAGGTCTCATGTGGCCTGCGCGGTGCGCTCGCCTCCTCCCCCTCTCCGGCCGGACCCAGGCGGCTGCTGGCCTTAGGCTGCCGCCTGTCGGCCCAAGCGACTCGCGCCTCTGGGCTGTCGTCGGCACGGCTCTCGCCTCCTCCCCCTCTCCGTCGTGACCCATCCGGCCGCTGGTCTGAGGCCGCCGCCCGTCGCTGCCAGCCGTCGCCTTTAGCCCCCGGGAAGATCCTCCGCAGGCGCCGGTCTTAGTCCGGCGCCTGGCGCAGCCGCCCGTCGCCTCCAGCCCCCGGGAAGATCCTCCGCAGGCCGCGTGAAGCAGCGTCTGAGGTGGGACTCAGACGACGTGGCCAATGGGACGTGGGCAAGCCGTTGACGGACAGCCGAGCCGTCCAAACACTGTTGGTGCGCATTTGCGTGAGTTTGCGTCTTACAGAATTATATATAAGGAGAGATTGATAACTTTAGATGGGGAGGGAGGGGAGAAAGATACAGAGAAAGAAAGTGGAAAGAAAGAAGGTGGAAAGAAAGCAGATAGATGGGGCAGGGAGGGAGAGGTGGAAAAAAAGCAACTTTAATGTTAAATGTGTCCCCCAGGCCCCCCCTACCCCTGTGCCAGCTAGCTTGGCTTGGAGAAGGGATTTACATAGACAAATGCCTTCTCCAAGCCGGCTGGCGGGGGGAAGAGGGTTTTGAGAATGCATTTGAAGTTCAAGTTGCTTTCTTTCTCTACACTGGCTGAGGAAGGGAAGACCGACTGGGGGGGCATGCCTCCCGTTTGCTTCCCCAGCCACTGTAGCGGGAGCCGCGCAATATGTGTGAAAGAGCCACATGTGGCTCCCGAGCCACAGTTTGGCCACCCCTGCCTTAGATGGTGAATGCAAAAAGAGTGAAAACCGCTCACCTGCTAAGCATGAAGCCTGTACGTGTATACAGGGGTCATTTCATAGAAATAGAGGTGCAGGAGCTCATTAGCATAACTCATTAGCATGACTTATTTGCATATGCCACACCCCCTGACATCACCGGAAGCGTGTCAGAAGGCAACACCCACCGCTCAGGCTCCACTGGACTGTTTTGGATTGCTAGCTATTGGGGGGGGGGGAATGTGCAGATCTGTCCTTGCAGAGGAGGGAGAGCTTGTACCTGAATAAAACTTGGTCTTAAAGGTGCCACTGGATTGTTTTGGACTGGGGGGGGGGCTCTGCAACTTACCTGGCTGCTTCTTGCTCTGACTGAGGGCTGCTGGGAGCAGGGGGCGGGGCTTGTTGCATGTGCCCGCCCCCTGGGCTCTTTAATGCCGGAGCTCCGCTCCTGTGCACTCCTGCAGGAAGTGACCCCTGCGTGTATATATATTATGGTTCTTCAAATGCTCTTCTGCCTTCTTTTTGAACTGAAGGAAATGCCTAGCCCATAACATTAGGCTAGATAGTGGCTTGGCTGGTCGTCAGCAGCTCTGTAGAACTACTAAGCCAGTGACAAGAAACAGCTTATTCATTTATACCTCACTTTTCTCTCTGATGGGGGATCCACAGTGCTGTACAACACACTTTCCTCCCCCCGTCCAGAGCCAGCTTGGTGTAATCTGGAGAACTGGGCTTGATTCCCCACTCCTCCACATGAAGCCAGCTAGTTGACCTTGGGTCATTCACAGTTTTCTCTCAGAGCTCTCTCAGCCCCACCTACCTCACAGGGTGTCTGTTGTGAGGAGAGGAAGGAAGGGGATTGTAAGCCACTCCAAGACTCCTTCAAGTAGTGAAGAGCAGGGTATGAATTTCCCACTTCTCCACATGCAGCCAGCTGGGTGACCTTGGGTGAGTCACAAGTTCTCTCAACCCCACTTACCTCACAGGGTGTCTGTTATGGGGGGGGGGAGGAAGTGAAGGAGATTGTAAACTGCTCTGAGACTCCGAGTGAAGGCTGGGGTATAAATCCAATCTCTTCTTCTAAAATCATCTCTTCTTTTTTGGTGTAAAAACATCTACATCTCACACCGAATCTTGAGCCCTGCTCAGAACTGAGCCAAGAGTTTACCCATTCTAGTCTGTTCCATGACTAACACAACCATTTATGAGAACTCTGCACATTTTTTCCCTTTACAACAACAATCCTATGAGGTAGGTTAAGCCGAGTGTGTTCGATGGGCTGAAGTTCACTTGACAGACTTCCACAACGTAACTGCTTTTACCTCAGTAGTGGCTTTCCTGCTGTGATTTGCGTCTCACCTGTGTTACATTTGTTGATTTTTGTCTCTTCATGGTCGCTTCCCAGAGAGTCTGACCCCTTAGGGGTGACCCATGAACCTTTGAAAGAAATATGCAAGATGTTGCCTCTTCACGCTGAGGAAAATATCTTGAAGATCTTGGATTACGTGTTTTATATGTTGCTTGTGCAATCTCCTCTGCGTGTTTCGTTGTAAATAAAACTGCTCGATGGCGATAGGGTCTTGGGCCTTACGGAAGGTTCTAACAGAACCTTGTTCCTTGTGTCCTGAGATGTATATACCTCTTTGTTGGCCTGCTCTTACTATCATATGTCCCACGTTAGCTGACCTTTTGGGAAGACCTGTTAACGTTTTTGGTTTTCTAGAAAAGGCCAAACTCTTTGTTTTCTGGAGATTCTTTCAGGCGGTCTTCAGGAGAAGAGCGAGATTTGAGCCCAGAAGCACCTCAGAGACAAACAAGAGGCGGAAACATCTTGTTGGTCTCTAAGGTGACTGAAAATCTCGTCGGTCTCCAAGGCACTGAAGATTTCCAGGGTATATGCTTCTGACAGCCAAATCTCCCTTCATCAGATACAAAGATGAAGAACTGATGAAGGGAACGGTGACTGTTGAAAGCTTACGCCTCCAGAATCTTGCTGGCTTTTAAGGTGACACTGGGCTCGGATCTTATATCCACCAGATGGCACAGTTCCTCTGGCCGGATCAAGGAAGCCAATTCCCTTTCGGTCTGTCAGGCTCCTTCGCAGTAGAATAAATCTCTTCAAAGCCCGGAAGGATTATAAGTGTGGGGGACCTTTGAGGGTTTGAAGCATTCCCCTCTGACAAACAGCTGAGGGAGACGGCGGCGGTCTACCCGTGGCCGGCTTGGTGGGTCCTTCCTTCAGTGGGTTTTGGCCAGTGGAGAGTATACTAGCTTAAGCTTTTTTTTTAGAGTGTGAAATGCTAGTTTCCAGATGCCTCTGTAAATTTTTATATCCACGGCGCACTGGCTCTTGCAGAGTAAGCCTCCTTTTTGAGGGAGAAAAGGTTGGTGTGTCGAGGAACTGGCATGCGAGATGGGAGATGCCAGTTTTAGCTACGTGGCACCCTGTAAATGTGTGATTGAATGCTTTTACATCAACAGTGATTTCTGCTCAGAATCTGGGCTGTGCAGTGCAAAACACAAGAGGTGGTCTTGGCTTAGGAAGAGGAAGAAGAGAAGAGATTGGATTTATACCCTGCCCTTCACTACCCAAAGGAGTCTCAGAGTGGCTTACCATCTCCTTTCCCTTTCCCGTCCCCACAACAGACCCCCTGTGAGGTAGGTGGGGCTGAGAGAGCTCTCTCTCGAGAACAGCTCTGAAAGAACTTGTGACTCACCCAAGGTCACCCAGCAGCTGCATGTGGAGCAGTGGGGAATCAAACCCGGTTCTCCCAGATCAGAGTCTGCGCTGTAAACCACTACACCACACTACACCAAACTGGAGTTGAGTGCTAGTATCATATACTTCTGCACGGGTGACTCTTTTTTTAAAAACTGGGTAGCTTGCAGTCTGCTGAAAGACAGCCCTAGTATGGAAAGGTCAGAGGGGAGGAAAGAGAAATAAAGAATTCAAACTGGGTGCTGAGAGACTGCGTCCTCTTTTGGCATAGCCTGCCAGCTATAGGCACCGGATCCCAACCCTGTTGCCCAGAGCTAAGCATCCGAAGAGGGCTAGTGTCAAACTTGGTGTGGTGTAGTGGTTAGAGCCAGTTTGGTGTAGTGGTTAAGAGTGTGGACTCTAATCTGGGAGAACCGGGTTTGATTCCCCACTCCTCCACATGCAGCTGCTGGCTTGACCTTGGGTCAGTCACAAGTTCTCTCGGAGCTGTTCTCTCAAGGGCAGTTTTCGAAAGAGCTCTCTCAGCCCCACCCGCCTCACAGGGTGTCTGTTGTGGGGCGGGGAAGGGAAAGGAGTTTGTAAGCTGGTCTGAGACTCTGAGTGAAGGGCGGGGTATAAATCCAATCTCCTCCTCCTCTTTTGATTGTGTGTATTTTTGTCTGCCTTTTCAAGCACCATTCAAGTAAAGGGGAGTGGGGAATCAATGCCCCCTCTAAGCTGTGGAGACTTGTGAGCAAAAATTCTACTTTGTGAGCTACCGGCATTAAAGTTGTGGCGAGCAATTTGGCTGCTGCATCAATTAATTTGCTCTGGAGCCCTCCTTCCTGAGCTAAGACAAAAATGTGTGTGCCGGAGGCTTAAAAAAACTGTGAGCTAGCTCACACTAACTCAGCTTAGAGGGAACACTGGTGGGGATATGGAAACGTGGACACGATGCCGTGCACATTTGCCTTATTAAATGTTACTGGGGGTGGGGAAGAGAAGATACAGGTCTGGCCGGAGAAGGGTACTTCTGTTTAAAATCTGTTTGAAGTGCACTTCTCGTACCTCAAATGCAAAGGAGTTCGTAGCTCACCTTGTCTTGTGTGAAGAAGCATGATTGTTGTCTTTTTTTTTTGGTGGGTGTGGAATTCTGAGGAATTGGGTCATTGTTTCTGAGACTCACTCCTGATAAGTATCTCTTGTTTCAAGGGCAGCTGCAGTAATGTAGCTTTTTTTCTTTTCTTTTCGGTGAATGGCTGGTTTTATAAAGCGAAGTCGCCGCCGATGCGACAATGCGCGTTCTCCCGTATTGTTCCAGTCTCCTTTTACGTTCTCCTTGGAAGATAAAGGTCGCAGCTGCTGCTGGAATTACAGCCCGTTTATCCATTTCTGTTATTTGGCTTGACAGTGAAAAAAGAGAAGGCGCTCTCCTTCAAGCCATCCAACCTGGAGTTTTGACACTCTTAGTAGCAGCTCTGAGAGTGGATAAGAGTGGAACTTGTGGGTGTTGTGGAGTGAACAAACTAGGGTTACCAGCAATGCTCCCTCGAAGCTGTGGAGTCTTGTGAGCAAAAATTCTACGTTGTGAGCTACTGGCATTAAAGCTGTGAGCGAGCAATTTGGCTTCTGTGTTAATTAGTTTGCTCTGGAGCCATCCTTCCTGAGCTAAGACAAGACTGTGTGAGCTGGAGGCTAAAAAACTGTGAGCTAGCTCACACTAACTCAGCTTAGAGGGAACACTGTATCTTCGACGTGGTCTCTGTGCTTCACACCAATGGGATCTAGTGCGCACGCGCTGGATCGATCGGTGCTGTAGCAAGCGCTTTTAACGGATTTTCGTGCCCAGTCCCTCGGGCATGCGCAGGAACCCCAC
>NW_015173129.1:272756-274299 GCF_001447785.1 Gekko japonicus
GAGGATTAAAGCCCTCGACATCGAAGACACAATCGTCCGCCTCTACGCCAATCAAGAAGAAGGCTAAGGCAAGTACAGAGCATAACTCCGCGAAGAAGGGCACCTCCAAGTCCCTTAAGGTGGCGAAGAAGGGGAAGAAAGCGGTGCCTGCACTGGGTGATGCCCCTATAGTGCCTCCCACTCCAACGGCAGTATCGATATCGGAGGCCTAAGTCCCTCCACCGATACCAACAATCCATGTATTGGACTCCCCTGTCCACCAGATGGAGCCTCCTTACTCTGACATCGCAATGGTAGAGCTCCTAAGTCATCAGATGGATGCAGAGCATTCTCCGTCGTCGACATCGACGGTATCGGAAGCCCCCGATGTCGATCCACGTCGGCACCGATATGCCTCATGTGACACACAGCGTCACCCTCCTCGTCTGCTCACTCAATCTGTCGATATCGACGACCGACGTTACAGGGACAATACACGCAAAAAAGCCACTGGAAGAGGACTCCGATACGGAGGCTTCTGAGGCTCATACCTCTCCTGACCATACATCTCCCAACCAGGATGTTGCGGAGGACTTACCTGTGTCTCCATCGGACAACCTTACCTCCTACACTGATTTAGTCAAGAGAATGGCCCACTCTTTAGGTCTCTCTGTCGTCCTCTCTGCAGGAGTTAGATAAGAGTATAAAGGCATCTCGAGCTCTAGGGGTATCATCCTCTGCAAGGCAACAATACCGTCCTCGCACCTGATCGAGGTCCTGGCAGAGACGTACCCCAACTCATCAATCTCCAGAAACACGCTGGAGACCAAGAGCGTCCTCCGGAGGCCAAAAACCTGCATTCTATAAACTAAAATTCGGCTCTGGACAACAGGCTTCCCGCACCAAACAGTCCAAACCCTCCAAGCAGGGTTTTTGACTTCCAGTCACCGAGTCAGCTCAAACCTGTCTGTCACCCTTCCTTCAAAATTAGCGTCACATCACCTCAGACGAGTGGGTGCTGTCCATCTTGTCCTGGGGCTACAAAATTCAGTTCCAACAGAACCACAATACTCCTGTTGTCGTATCCACGCCCCCTTCCCCACCTCTTCTCGAGGAGGTGTCCGTCCTTCTACAGAAGGGAGCCATCGAACAGGTACCACCACACCTCCTAGGGACGGGGTTTTATTTCTGGTACTTCACAGTCCCAAAGAGAGACGGAGGCGTTCGACCCATCTTAGACCTCAGGGAACTGAATCGTTTCATGATCTACCACCGCTTCCGCATGGTGTCCCTACAATAGATCATGCCATTGCTTCGGAGTCACGTCTGGATGGCCACCCTCTACCTCCAAGACGCGTATTTCCACATCACTATCCATCCCTTCCACCGCCAATACCTACGCTTTGCGATTGGTCAACAGCACTATTAGTATACGGCCCTTCCATTCGGCCTATCCAGTGCCCCAAGGGTCATCACAAAAACTGTGATTGTGATTGCAACCTTCCTCCGTCTCAGGGGTATCTCCATCTACCCATATATAGACGATTGGCTTCTGGTAGCACCT
>NW_015173129.1:274981-303633 GCF_001447785.1 Gekko japonicus
GCAGGGAGGCACAGTGTCCCTTCGCCTATGCAACCTTGCCATCCAATTGTGGGACTTATGCATAGCCAACAAGATATTCCTTGTGGCCACTCACATTCCTGGTCGCAGACCATCTAAGCCGAGCGGGACTCAGCCTCCACGAGCGGGGAATGAACCCAACATACCTCCTCCCACTCTTCCACAAGTGGGGAGTTCCCCAAGTCGACGTCTTCGCCACACGAAACAACAAAAAGTGTCCTCTGTTCTGCAGTCGAGGAGGCAAAGACCCACAATCTCTGGGAGACGGCCTCCTTTATCCTTGGTCTACGGGACTCCTTAACCTGTTCCCCCCCTTACCTCTGCTTCTGAGAGTGGTCCGCAAGATTCTCAAAGACAACGCGGACTGTCTCTTAATAACACCATGGTGCCCAAGACAACCTTGGTTTTCAGCAGTCCTTGAGCTATCACAGGGAACTTGCCATCAATTCCCTCCAGCTCCGGACCTTCTCCTCTCCCGTCCTACATCACAACATACCACAGCTGAAGTTGATAATGGGGGATAATGACATCGACTTCTCCGCTCATGTAAGGAATGTCCTGTTGAATTCCAGGAAACCCACTACGCGGAGGTTCTACGATTATAAATGGCGTAGGTTCTGCTCTTCGCTTGGAGATGATGCCCCTCGAGCCACCTCTGTGGGTCTCGAACGAGTCTTCCAATTCCTCCTCACCCTAGTCGAGGAGGTAAAGACCCACAATTTCTGGGAGATGGTCTCCTTTACCCTTGGTCCTCGGGACTTCTTTACCTGCCCCCCCCTTACCTCTGCTTCTGAGAGTGGTCCACAAAATTCTCAAAGACTGTATTAAGACTGTATCTTAATAACCCCATGGTGGCTAAGACAACCTTGGTTTTCAACAGTCCTCGAGATATCACAGGGGATATACCATCAGTTTCCTCCGGCTCAGGACCTCCTCCTCCTCTCAGACGCCCCCGTCCTACATCACGACATACCACAGTTGAAACTGACGGCATGGCTGATAATATCACTGGCTTTTCCTCCCGAGTAGTGAACGTCCTTTTGAATTCCAGGAAGCCTACTACGCGGAGGTCCTACGATTATAAGTAGAGAAGGTTCTATTCTTCCCTAGGTGATGATGCCCCTTGAGCCACCTCAGTGGGTCTCGAAAGAGTTTTCCGATTCCTCCTCTCCTTAGCTGACTCGGGACTTTCCCATTCATCGTTGAGAGTTTATTTGGCCGCCCTCTCGGCCTACAATGGTCCAGTTGACGAATGCACTTTGTTTTCTCATCCGATTTCCAAACGGTTTTTAAAAGGTTTGTTACACCTCTACCCTCCTGTCAAAACTTCAGCCGTTCCCTGGGACCTTCCTCTAGTTCTCCGCCAGCTCACAAGGAAGCCCTTTGAGCCGCTCGCGACATGCGACCTCAAACTCCTCGCATGTAAAACAGCCTTTTTAACTTCTATCACATCGGCAAGGCGAGTTGGAGAAATATTGGCTTTCCGGCACGATACACCTTACCTATAATTTCTGCCAGACAGAGTCTGCCGAAGGTGGTGTCAGAGTTCCTGCCGAAGGTGGTGTCAGAGTTCCACCTGCAGGTGGAGGTCTTCCTCCCTGACTTCTTTCCAACCCCAACATCAGCGGAGGACAAATTATTACACACCTTGGACGTGAAGCGGGCTCTTCTGTTCTATCTAATAGAACACACCCAACTAGACGGGACTCACATCTTTTCGTCTCGTACGCTCCGGCACGTCTGGGTACTCGCATCACGGCCCAGCGCCTGTCAAAGTGGATTGTAGGTCTAATCCATCTATGTTACCTACTCGCCAAACAGCCATTACCTGGCCCTATCAGGGCTCACTCTACCAGGGCTGTCGCGACTTCCACTGCCTTCCTCCAAGGAGTGCCAATAATGGATATTTGCAAAGCCGCTACCTGGGCCACGCCTAACACCTTCATCAGGCACTACGCCCTAGAAGTCTGTACAAACACCAATACCAACATGGGACATCACATTCTGTCTTCGGCTACGCAGTAAAAGACCTGCCAGCACCCTCCTCCAGGTAAGCTACTGCTCGCTAATCTCCCATGGGTGTGAAGCACAGAGACCACGTCGAAGATAAGCAGGTTGCTTACCAGTAACTGGTGATCTTCGAGTGGTCATCTGTGCATTCACATCACCTGCCCTCCTTCCCTGCTGCTGTCAGCTTCTACATTTTTAATAGGAGTTGATTTGCGGCGGATTGTAGGAACTGGCGGGATGTCTGCGCCCACCCCTCTGGGCATTCGCGGTGGGGTTCCTGCACATGCCCAAGGGACTGGGCGTGGAAATCTGTTAAAAGAGCTTGCTGCAGCACTGATCGATCCAGCGCGTGCGCACTAGATCCCATTGGTGTGAATGCACAGATGACCACTCGAAGATCACCAGTTACTGGTAAACAACCTGCTTTTTGGTGTGGTGGTTAAGAGTGGTGGACTTTAATCTGGAGCACTGGGTTTGAACCAGGTTTGATTCCCCACTCCTTCTCCACATGCAGCCAGGGGGTGACCTTGGGCCAGTCAAAGTTCTCTCAGAGCTGTTCTCTCAAGGGCAGTTCTCTCAGAGCTCTCTCAGACTCACCTACCTCACAGGGTGTCTGCTGTGGGGAGATGAAGGGAAAGGAGATTGTAAACCGCTCTGAGACTCCAAGGGAAGGGCGACGTATAAATCGAACTCTCCTCCTCCACCTCTTTCAGTATTTAAGACCAGTTAGATGAAGGCACAAATCTCAAATGTTTGGGGTACTATAGGCCAGAATTCTGACCTCCAACCCCAGGGCAATGGGTATTCCAGCTGACAATTCTAAGCTATGAAAACTTCATGGTGCCGGAAATTTTTATTTTCAGTCGTTAGCTACGATTTATGAGCCGCAGAAAAGGACTGTAACTTCACAACGGCTTGTTCACAAGCTGCCTTATGTCAAACCAGCTGTCACATCACAGTGGGAATTTGCCAAATATAGAAAGGGAAAATAAATATTAAAGAGGAACACAGTGATGCTTTGCTTTGCCTCTCGCCGCCTCTGTCTTGAAGCTCCCACAGAATCGGGTTTGCCGTGTCTTGTTTGTGTTAGACGCCGACTGAATCGGCTCTTGCGAAGGCATGTCACTGTTAACGCTCTTACGTTCATTCATGAATGCTAAGGAGCATGGAAACATACGAGAAACTAGAGTATCTCCGTGGAGTGTGTTGGGAGAAAAAGAGGTGCTTGAACAGCTGCAGGAGCTCGGGTTTGAATCCTGACCCTGCCACAGAAGCTTACTGAGGGAATTTGGGCCTGTGATGTTCTTGGCCTAACCATCCCCACAAGGTTGTTGTTGAGGATAAAACAGAAGAGTGGAGGATGAGGTTGTAAGCAGTGTTCCCTATAAGCTGAGTCAGTGTGAGCTAGTTCAGTTTTTTAGCCTCCGGCTCACACATTTTTGTCTTAGCTCGGGAAGGATGGCTCCAGAGAAAACCAATATATGCCATAGCCAAATCACTCGCTCACAACTTTAATGCCAGTAGCTCACAAAGTAGGATTTTTGCTCACAAGACTCCACAGCTTAGAGGGAGCATTGGTTGTAAGCCTCTTTGGTTCCCCATTCAAATCATTATTTCATCTTGGTCAGGTATAAATATTCATTATATTCAATAAGCAGTAACATTCAATACATACAGATTTTAAAACACTGATGCAAAATTGTCTGGTAGTTTACAATCTGTATGTATTGAATATTATTGCTTATTGAATATAATGAATATTTATACCTGACTAGGGTGAAATAATGATACACTATGCACTTTACTAAATGATGACCATGAATAGAACACATTAGTTTGCTAAAAGGTTCTTGCCGTGTATATTTATTTGTTACTAGACTCTCCTAACACTGCAGCTCGGGTTGCTTCAGCCTCCAGGTGTGGCCTGGAGATCTTCCAGAATTAAAACTGATCCCTAGACTACAGAGATCAGTTTCCCTGCAGGAAATGACAGCTTCAAAGGGCAGACTCTATGGTAAACCATAGAGCAGGGGTGTCGAACTCATTTGTTATGAGGGCCGGATCTGACATAAAGGAGACCTTGTTGGGCCAGGCCATGTGTGTCATAAAATGTAATGCCAGGTAGCGAAGATATAAAGTTTATAAAGGACACAAACACAAAGGGTTTTTTAAAAAACTTAAAATAAAAAACACACTTAAAACATTAGCACTCTTGCAATATTTTGTTTATTTAACAGTGTCTGATAACTGACACCTCTTGCTCTGAATTGTTGCCTCAAAATGCCTGTGCTGTTGCAATCCTGAGTATGCCATTCAGGTGTGTATCTGTAAACTGCAAACCTACAATGATGCAGCAGCAGCAGCAGAACTGGAAGAAGAAGCAGAAGACAGCCAGTTCCACTGCGGGCCTGATAGAAGCCCTCCGGGGGCCTCATCTGGCCCCCGGGCCACATGCTTGACACCCCTGCCATAGAGTCTAGATGAATTCCCTCTCCAACCCCCCCAAAAACTCTCCAGGAATTTCCCAGGCCAGAGTTGGCAACCCTTAGATACAGATGGAGTAAATGAAAAACAGAAGAGGGCGTGGCTCTTGGTTCCCAGAGGTATAGAATGTTGGGCCTCGCTCTCCTCTGGCAGTTCAGTTTTTTCTTACTTGGGTGACATTTTTAGCAAGCGGAGAGGCTGTAGGGAAATAAATTAAGAGCAAAGAGAAGCTGGCAGCTCCTGTTCAGGTGTGGGTGGACTCTTGAAGACTGTAAACCGCTTGAGTCTGTGTGCTCAGTATGCCGTGAAAGGGAAAGATCCCTCGCGTCCGCTCCCCTTTTCATGGGGGGGGGGAAAGCCACTTTGAGGTGCGCCGTTGCGCCTAATGGAGCGGCGGCGAAATTATCATTTAAATAGCAGAGGTTAATCGACAAAGGGACGCAGCAGCGTGGTGATGGAGGGGGGGAGCCTCAAATGCTCATATCTTATTTTTATTCCGTCTGCCTCTTTGGCACCTCTCCCAACACGAGGGCCGCCAGCTTGCGGACGCGTCGGCACATATATCATTGTCCTTCTGTTCGCTTTTGAACTGTCTCCTTTGTGCTTTGGTGCTCAGAACTTCACTGCAACAGGCGACGGCTTAAAAGGGTCTGCTCCTCGGGAATTTTTCAGGAGTGGGGAGCTGGTAGGTCAAACTCAGTGTCCTTCAGACGTGTTCATGGGAAACTGTAGGTTGCACATAGCACATATACATGAAATCTGGCTGATGCTGGGGTAGGTAGTCAGCCTTTCAAGGTCCATCTCTTTGACTAGCAGTGATCCTCTGGGGTCTGCAGCTGAGATCCTGCATATTACCTACTGCCAGATCCTTTTAGCTGGAGATACTAGGGATTGAAGAAGGAGAAGAAGAGACTACCCAAGTGAGTCTCAGAGTGGCTTACAAACTCCTCTCCCTTCCCCTCCCCACAACAGACACCCTGTGAAGTAGGTGGGACTGAGAGAGCTCTGACAGAAACGGCTCTTTTTCAAGGACAGCTCTTATCAGAACTATGGCTTGCCCAAGGTCATCCAGCAGGTGCAGGTGGAGGAGTGGGGAATCAAACCCAGTTCTCCCAGGTTAGAGTTCGTGCACTTAACCACTACACCAAACTAGATACTCAGGCAATTAGCTATGGATCCTCTGCAGTAGTATATATGGAACACCTGAGGATAACCTTATGCCGAGTCCAACAATCATTCTATCAAGGTCAGAACTGTCTACTCAGACAGGGAGCCGCTCTCCAAGGTCTCAGGTTAATGTCTTTTACATCACCTCTTACCTGATCCTTTCAACTGGAGATGCTGGGGATTGAACCTCAGGCCTTCTACATGCCAAGCAGAGGCTCTGCCACTGCATGCCACAGCCCCTCCCTATGAAAACAGATGAAGCCGTCTTATACTGAATCAGACCATCGGTCCGTCAGTATCAGTATTGTCTACTCAGACTGGCAGTACCTCTCCAGGGTCTCAGGCTGAGATCTTTCCTATCACCTTGTGCTTGGTCCTATCTAACTGGAGATGCCAGGGATTTAACCTGGGACCTTCTGCATGCCAAGCAGATGCTCTATCGCTGAGCCACACCCCCTCTTTACAGCTCTCCAGGGTCTCAGGCTGAGATCTTTCCTATCACCTTGTGCTTGGTCCTATCTAACTGGAGATGCCAGGGATTTAACCTGGGACCTTCTGCATGCCAAGCAGAGGCTCTGCCACTGAGCCACGGTCCCTCCTCTAGAAGAACCACTGCTTAACTATCCTCTCTGCTCGATTCACAATGACCGCAGAGGGGAGAAGATTAGGTTTCCCCTTCCCCTTTAGAGTATGCTTATGAATGCGGATTCTAATCTGCTTTAGTAAGGGGTGAGCCTAGAACCGGGGGTTGGTGAACGAATTGGGAACTGAAGTCCTGTGGTTTTGTACAGGTGTGTTTGTGGTCCTTTCCAAGGTGGCTAGTTAAGCGGATTTCTGTGTTGCAGTCTTTCCTACTTTCCCAAAGTCTTTAGCTGATTCCAGGTCAAACCAGTTGCTTGAAGCGCTTGGGTGCTTAGAATTGAGAATGAGTTCAGTGGACAAGCCAGTCGGTACTTCCGCTTTTACCTTTCTGTCTGTTCGTTCTGTGTCGCATCCTGCTTTGCAAAACAGGATTATCCAAGAGGACTTTTTTTGCACAGATGTTTGTGTGGGTGTTAAGTGCCATCAAGTGGCTTCCTATTTAGGGCAGCCCTGTGAATTAATGAATAGATGCCTTCGAATTATGGTGCTGGAGAAGACTCTTGAGAGTCCCTTGGACTGCAAGGAGATCGAAATCAGCCAATCCTAAAAAAAATCCACCCTGACTGTTCCCAGGAAGGCCAGATCCTGAAACAGAGCTTGGCTCTTTGGCTCTTTCTTATATGCCCAGGGTAATGCCCAGGGGTCATTTCTTAGAAAAAGAGGTGCAGGAGCTCATTAGCATAACTCATTAGCATGACTTATTTGCATATGCCACACCCCCGACATCACCGGAAGAGGGTCAGAAGGCAACACCCACCGCTCAGGCTCCCCCTCCCATCGAATTGGTCAATTTCACACAATTTGCTACGTGGCCGCCTTTTGACCCGCATCTCCCCCCACCCCTGATTTTCCCCGTGTCTTCTCGAGCCTGTTTTTTGAGGATTGAGAAGACGCGGAAGAAATCGGGGGGAGATGCGGGTCAAAATGCGGCCGTGCAGCGAATAGTTTGAAATTGAAGAATACGATCGAGGGGGAGGGCAGCTGCGGGGTGGGGGGGGGACTGAAGAGCGACGGCGGCACAGCTGCTTGTGGGGAATCGGTCTTTGTTTTAAGGCTTGTTTCAGCGCTGGATTCAGATTTCCTTAGTCTGACCCCTATTGTACCATTCATTGGACGTGGGCCCCCCCCACGTTGATTGACTTATACTATATAGCAATAGAAAAGAGCAAGACTAACAAATGTTGTGGTGGTGGGGTTATCAGCTTTTGTGTGTCACTGCTCACTTCTCCAGATACCTGAAGAGGTGAGCAATAACTCACGAAAGCTCATCCCCTGCCACAAATCTTGTTAGTCATAAAGGCGCTACTGGACTCTTTTTTCTATTGCTATACACAGCTGCTTGTGGGGAATCGGTCTTTGTTTTAAGGCTTGTTTCAGCGCTGGATTCAGATTTCCTTAGTCTGACCCCTATTGTACCATTCATTGGACGTGGGCCCCCCCCACGTTGATTGACTTATACTATATAGCAATAGAAAAGAGCAAGACTAACAAATGTTGTGGTGGTGGGGTTATCAGCTTTTGTGTGTCACTGCTCACTTCTCCAGATACCTGAAGAGGTGAGCAATAACTCACGAAAGCTCATCCCCTGCCACAAATCTTGTTAGTCATAAAGGCGCTACTGGACTCTTTTTTCTATTGCTATACAGTGAGAGCCAGTTTGGTGCAGTGGTTAGGAGTGCGGACTCTAATCCGGGAGAACTGGGTGTGATTCCCCACTCCTCCACTTGCAGCTGCTGGTGTGACCTTGGGTCAGTCACAAGTTCTGTCAGAGCTGTTCTCTCTGGAGCATTTCTCGAAAGAGCTCTCTCAGCCCCACCTTCCTCACAGGGTGTCTGTTGTGGGGAGGGGGAAGGGAAAGGAGATTGTAAGCTGCTATGAGACTCCTTTGGGTAGTGAAGGGCCATGGGGTATAAATCCAATCTCTTCTCTTTCCTGCTGCTACAGTCAGACTAACTCGGCTACCCATCTTGATATATCACACTGAGCCTTGAGTCTCAATAAAAAAAGGAGAACTTTAAATAAATAAGCCAATTTAGTAATACAAAAACACACACAACCATACACACACACCTGGCTGATTTCCCATAAAATGACGTTAAGGGGAAGTGCTATTTAAACTGTTAAATGCAATTTTTCCTCCCATGGTCATTACTAATGTGCTCAAATTTCTCATGCTGTTTCCTGGTGCAGCCATTAGACACTGTCCTATTAAGTTCTGACTGGCTATTAGCATATATTAATGAACTCCGAAACCTGCAACACGTTAAAACAATCCTGGGCTTTTTATTCCATTCCTCTTTTAATAAATGGAGCTGCCAGGAGTCATTTTGCATGTCTGCTGGTGTTCTCTCTCTCCCCCTCCCCCCGGTTTAGCTAAAAGTGAAAAACCTGAGTTTGCTTCAACCTTTCTTGGTGCATGTGCTTAAGTGAAGGAAAGACGCCCTGGAATAAGAATCAGATTTTTGCCCTGAGCCGGAAGTCCCTGGTCTCATCCGATCTCGTAAGCTAAGGAGGGTCGGCCCTGGTTAGTTCTGGGGTGGGAGATCACCAAGGAAGTCCAGGGTTGCTACGCAGAGGCAGACAATGGCAAATCACCTCTGAACATATCTCTTGCTTTGAAAGATTGGATAACTCGCTGAAAATGTCGAGGCAGTGTGCGACTGCAATAAAAAAGGCCAACGCTGTGCTGGGGATTATTAGGAAGGGAATTGAAAACAGATCAGTCAGTATCATAATGCCCCAGTATAAATCAATGGTGCAGCCTCACTTGGAGTACTGTGTACAGTTCTGGTCACCACACCTCAGAAAAGATATTACAGCACTGGAAAAAGTGCAGAAAAGGGCAACTCAAATGATAAAAGGGTTGGAATACTTTCCCTATGAAGAAAGGGTAAGATGCTTGGGGCTCTTTTAGCTTGAAGATATGATGACTGAGGGGTGACATGATCGAGGTTTACAAGATTATGGATGGGATAGAGCAGGTAGAGAAATAAGTCCTTTTTTCACAATGCAAGAACTCGTGGCCAGGACAAGAGGATCTCTTTCATTTCAACACCGTAAGATCCTAGTTTTCCCGGACCTCCCCCCTGACGTCCTTGCTAGTCGCAGAGAATTGAAGCCGATTACTGAAGCGCTCATGCAAGCTAAAATAAGCTATAGATGGTTCAAGCTCACAAAGCTGCAAGTAGCACACAATGACAGGCTGTTTTATATTGATGATCTAGTGGCGGCTCCTCACTGGTGGAATGAGCTCCCGGAAGAGATCAGGGCCGTGTGGGACCTTTTACAGTTCCGCAGGGCCTGCAAGACGGAGCTCTTCCACCAGGCTTTCAACGAGGAGCTGCCAATACCACTACCACTACCACCAATTATTACCATCTGACCATCGAGGTGGATAGGATCGGCCCTGGGGAGAGGGATAGAGACAGAGCCAGGCCTCCGCAGGTGACCAGAAGGCGGCTGAAGGGGGAAACTGGGGGAACTGTGATTATCGTTTAGGCCACACCATTCAAAGCTTAATAAATGGTGATCAGTACTGCGAGCATTTTAAATGTGTGATTGTTTAACTGTTTTTAAACTGTTTAAAATGTTTTAATTGTTTTATGTGTACCAGGTACATTGTACCGACTTCGTAAGCCGCCCTGAGCCCGTTCGCTGGGAGGGCGAGGTATAAATATGCTAAAATAAATAAATAATTTCTGAGCAGTCGGGTTAGAACAGATAAAAGGCAGTCCTTCTTTACCCAAAGAGTGATTAACACATGGAATTCACTGCCACAGGAGATGGCGGCGGCTACAAGCATGGATGGCTTCAAGGGGGGATTAGATAAGCATATGGAGTAGAAGTCCATCAGTGGCTATTAGCCACAAGGGATAGATGGGAACTCTCAGTCTGGGGCAAGTGATGCTCTGTCTTCTTGGTGCTTGGGGGGGGGTCAACTGTGGGAGGGCTTCTGGAGTTCTGGCCCCACTGCTGGACCTCCTGATGGCACCTGGTGTTTTTGGCCACTGTGTGACAGAGTGTTGGACTGGATGGGCCATTGGCCTGATACAACATTGGCTTCTCTTATGTTCTCTTATGTTCTTAGACCAGCGGTCCCATTTAGCTCAGCATTCTGTTTTGCACAGCTGCCCCGGACGGCCAATCAAACAGGGTACAGAGGCCTCCTGGCACTGGGATGCAACCGTCTACTACAAATGGAGGCTCTCATTGGTGGATCCCTCCTCCTCGGAGCTGTCCAGTCCTTTCCAAAAGCCTCTGATGCTTGGGCCCGTTGCTACGCCCACGGCAAGCAACCTCACAATTTCACAACTCATTGAGTAACTACTGCCTGGCAGCTTCAATAGGCACCTCTAAGTGCTAACATAATCAATTACAAGTTCTCTGCCCCATACTTAAGGGTTATAAATTCAGTGTTGGACTGGATGGGCCAGTGGCCTGATTCAACATTGGCTTCTCTTATGTTCTTAAAACCCTACGGGGTCACTCTTAAGTCAGCTGTGACTTGAAGGTGCTGTCCACCCACCACCCGGAATCAGATTTAACGAAAGAAAAACCGATTTATAACAGCAGCAGTTGGCGATAACCCAGTTTGCTTAGTTTTGCTAAGCTAGTTAGCTGTAATTGCTGAGAAATCCAAAGTCCTGGTCGAGCCCTTGGGAGACGGCGGCAGACTTTGCGATGAAGCCTTAATTCCACGCCTGGGTCTCCTTTTGAAGTTCTTTTGCCGGCGAAGGGGAACTTTTAGATCAGGAACGGCTCGTCCTGGGAGACCGAGACATTCTCCCGCTGGCTTCTTGAAGTCAAGTTTGCGCCGTTTGTTCTTTTTTGTAGGGACTGAAGAGAGGAGAAGGTCTTTTAAAAAAAGAAAAAAAAAGATGATGGTATATATCACGTCTGAGGTAGTGGCTGAGCCCAAGATGGTGTCGTCGCTGAGGTGATTCAATCCCGGAATAGTACTGTCAGATACACGGGGCGCAGGGGGGAGAATGTTGGCATCTAGGTTTGTTTCAGGGTTTGTCCCTCGGTTTGCATCTCTGTTAGGCTCTGATGTTGTCAGCAAGGAGGTGTGATAGGTTAGAGGACTGTCTGTAAGCAAGGAATAGTTTTCCACCTGAGGTCTTTGAGTGAGAGAAGAATAATTGTCTAGGACAGGAGTCCTCAACGTGGTGCCCATGGTTGCTATGGTACCTACTGACATCTTTGCTGGTGCCTGTCGAGTGTTTTTAGAAAGGGCCATGGGGCCAGGCCGTGTGGGGCTTTTGCCTATCAAGACTTCCTAGAAGAAGAGACAAGAAGAGGTTGTATTAAGACCCCACCCTTCACTACCCGAAGGAGTCTCAGAGCGGCTTACAATCTCCTTTCCCCTCCCCCTCCCCACAACAGACACCCTGTGAGGTAGGGTGGGGCTGAGAGCTCTTTTGAGGACTGCCCCTGAGAGAACAGCTCTGAGAGAACTTGTGACTGACCCAGGGTCACGCCAGCAGCTGCGTATGGAGGATTGGGGGAATCAAACCCGGTTCTCCCAGATTAGAGTCCACGCTCCTAACCACCACACCAAACTGGCTGCACCTTGTGGCTATTGGAGAAGTAATTGGCTGTGCAGATTTTTGAGAACGTTGCCTTGACAGCAGCTGCCACCACAACACAGGGGGTCTAGCCTTTGTGACTGAGGTTAAACTGCGGAAGCCATTTTGTGGCTGGCTCTGCCTCCTGAAGCAGCCATTTTGTGGCAGCCATTTTGTGGTTGCGCCTACCACGTTGTGTCAGTATTTTAAAGGTGCCCTCAGCTCATAAAGTTTAAGGATCCCTGGTCTGGGAGAAGTGATGCATTGGCTGGTTTGATTTGGGAGCTGTCGGTGACAGCCTGTTCACCTCCTCCAAGACAGCCTCGTAGAGGAGAGGTTTCTGGGTATCAGTCTGGCCTGGTCGATCTGTTTCTTCACCCTGTCCGGTGGGGATTGTAATCCCAAGACTTCCTGATATAAATCCTTCAGGTAGGAGTCCCTCTCCAAGGAGATGGAGCAGATGTGGGTCTAACATAACATTTGGCTGTTGACAGAAACCAGTTTCAACGTGGAATTTGTTCCCATGATTATGGGACGGCTCTTTCTCTAGAGCCTTGATCTGGGTGGCTCAGGACAGGCCGATCTCATCAGCTCTCGAAAGCTAAGCAGGGTTCGGCCATGGTTAGTACTTGGATGGGAGACCACCAAGGAAGTCCAGGGTTTTTACATGGAGGCAGGCAGTGGCAAACCACCTCCGTTCCTCTCTTACCTTGCAAACCCTCTGGTGTCGCTGAAAATCATCTGCAGCTTGAGGGCCCCTTGGCCTGGATCGTCCAGTCTAGTCTGATCTCGTCAGGTCTTGGAAGCTAAACGGGGTTGGCCTGGTTAGTAGGTGGATGAGAGACCACCAGAAAAGTCCTGGCGCGCTATGCAGAGGCAGGTAAGGACAAACCACCGCTGTTCCTCTCTTGCCTTGAAGACACTACGGCAGGGGTGTCGGACTCATTTGTTATGAGGGCCAGATCTGACATAAATGGGACCTTGTCGGGCGGGGCCATGTGTGTCATAAAATGTAATGCCAGGTAGCGGAGATACAAACGTTATAAAGGACACAAACACAAAGGGTGTTTTTTTAACTTAACATAAAAATATGCTTAAAACATTAGCTCCATACTACTAAATCCTACTATTGATTTACTGACATTCGCCACAGAAAGCTCATGCTCAGAGTTCTGAGTCTAGGACCTAGGTTAAAACATGAAATGGCTTAGTGATTAAGAGAGCCTGGCGAAGGAAGCTATGATACAGCAGCAGCAGCAGAACTGGAAGCAGGAGATGGCCAGTTCCACTGTGGGCCTGATCCGGCCCCCGGGCCTCATGTTTGACACCTCTGCCCTATGGGGTTACCATGCATCAGCTGCAACCAGACAGGGCTTTGCAGCACCTTTCTCTAGACTGGTGTGTGGAAGACTTGGGAAATCTCTCACCTCAGGGACGCTGTGGGGGCAGAGGGTTAAAGATATGGCTCCAATGCTGAAAATGTTTGGCGCCACAATGAAAATTTCTAGGCGCCAGGTTGACCTGGCAGCTGGGATTTGTCAAGCCCCGGTTTGCAGTCCCTGAATCCAAACCGAGCGTGCCCAAGTGCTTTCTTACTCTATAGTAACTGTGTTTTTTTGTGTGTGGCCGCTTAGGTTCCTTTTGTCTGGCTTCGTCCTTTGTTTTTTAAGGACTCTTGTTTCCTGGGTGACTTTAAGAAGCTTCCCTGTTCCATCTTGCGAAGCCTGTTGGGTGTTGGTTTCCTTGTTCTCGTAGGAGACTTGAGACTCCTCTCCTATCTCGACAAGAGGCTTTGTGTCTGCTTGTACTGTAATGAACTGCGCTTTGTTTCCTTCCCGAAACACGCTTTGCCGCCTGGAATGCCTCCATTTGACAGACAGCCCTTACCAAATTAATTTTATTTAATTATCTCCCCGGGCTAAGCTTGAATAAATTTGGAGTTAAATTCGCCGTTCCTCTCTTCTCCCCCGAACGCAACAGAGTTTAATATCCTTGTTAAAATCTGATTAAAACCAAAATTGAGTTTTTTGAAGTCTGATTATCCCATGAAATGGAATTTTTAAACCTAATTACAAACGGATTTGCATACTCTCTCTTCCAGCTCCATTGAAAAGGAAGTTGAAATAAATTTATTAATGAAATCCTCTTCCGCTGTCTCCTTGGGGCGGGATAGGATTGGAGGCGGCTGCGGGGGGGTAAGAAGAGAGGGGTGAAAAGTCACTCCCCCCCATCTTCGAAATTTTCTTTCCATTTAATGTGGAGCTCCAACCCAGCTACATCTCTGATTTCTTACTTTGCGTGTTTAGTTTTCTGGCTATATAACCATTCTGAGTAACTATAGAATTTCGGAGGGAAGACTTGCAGGTTTGAAAAGCTCTCGTTCTTTGGATCTTTTTATGCTCATAGAGAGGAATACACTGTAGTAGGAGGATAGAATCATAGAATGTTAGAGTTGGAAGGGACCTTGGAGGTCATCTAGTCCAACCCCCTGCACTCTGCAGGAGCATAGCTGAAAGATAGCCCTACAACATACCCGAAAGATGGTCGTCCACAGGGGTGATTTCCTGCAGGAGTGCACAGGAGCGGAGCTCCGGCAGTAAAGAGCCCCGGGGGCGGGCACATGCAACAAGCCCCACCCCCTGCTCCCAGCAGCCCTCAGTCAGAACAAGAAGCAGCCAGGTAATCTGCAGAGCTCCCCCTGGTCCAAAACAGTCCAGTGACACATTTAAGACCAAGTTTTATTCAGGTACAAGCTCTCCCTCCTTTGCAAGGACAAATCTGCACGTTCCCCCCCCCAATAGCTAGCAATCCAAAACAGTCCAGTGGAGCCTGAGTGGTGGGTGTTCCCATCTGACACACTTCCGATGATGTCAGGGGGTGTGACATATGCAAATGAGTTATGCTAATGAGTTATGCTAATGAGCTCCTGCACCGCTTTTTCTACGAAATGACCCCTGGTCATCCAGCCTCTGCTTGAAAACGTCCAGCGAAGGAGCACCCACCACCTCCTGAGGCAGTCTGTTCCACTGATCGACCGCTCTTAACAGTTTGGAAGTTTGGAAGTTTCTCCTGATATTTAGCTGGTAACGACTCCCTTGTAATTTCCACCCATCAGATCTAGTCTTGCAATCCGGAGCAAGAGAGAATAGATCTGCTCCATCTTCTACATGACAGCCCTTCAAGTATTTGAAGACTGCAGTCACGCCCCCTCTAAGCCTTCTCTTTCCCAGGCTAAGCATATCCAACTCTTTCAGCCTTTCCTCGTAAGACTTGGATTCCAACCCTCTCACCATCCTGGTTGCCCTCTTCTGGACACTCGAGCTTGTCCACTTACAAGGGAAGGGAGTGTGTTGCATTGACTTACAAGGGAAGGGAGTGTAGATTCCCTACTATGAAAGTTACCAAGTTAGGTTTCGTGCGTCTGCTATAACTAGGTGTGGAACTAGGGTTGCTAGGTCCCCCCGGTCACTGGCAGTGTGTGTGGGGGTAGGGTCTCCAGACCCAGGTTGGAAAACTCCTGGAAATTTGGGGATGTTGCCTAAAGAGGACAGGGACTTCAGTGGGGTAGAATGCCATAGAGTCCACCCTCGACTCGAGGAGGAGAAAAGGGGGGAGATTGGATTTATACCCTGTCCTTCACTACCTGAAGGCATCACAGAGCAACTTACAATCTCCTTCCCCTCCTCAAAACAGACAGCCTGTGAGGTAGGTGGAGCTGAGAGAGCTCTTTTGATAGACTGCTCTTGAGAGAACAGCTCTGCGAGAACTTGCAACTGATCCAGGGTCATACCAGCAGCTGCACGTGGAGGAGTGGGGAATCAAACCTGGTTCTTCCAGATTAGAGTCCTCCGCTCTTAACCACTACACCTAACTGGGTCTGGAACACTTAAAATCCCCCAACATTGCCCACAAGGCTTCTGACTGAGCATTGGACATTAGATTGGGAATCAAATGCACTACATGCAGCGGCTCTCCAGGATCTCAGGCAGAGGTCTTTCACATCACCTCCCACCTTTAACTGGAGATGCCGGGGATCGAACCTTGGATGTTCTGCATGCCAAGCAGAGGCTCTCCAGGCAGCCGTCCCCCAAAGTGGTGAGAAGATGCAATCCTTTCAGCCATGTATTCTGACCCCTTGGAAATCACATGGTCATCCTATCAAAATCTCTTTGAAATCTATGCCCATATGCTGATTTGAGTGGCTCTGGCTTGCGCCACTCAAGAACTGAACAAAGCAGTCTGACGTGGTGCACTTGAGTACTGAAGCTGCAGTACATAAACTATCTTCTCTTAAGCAGGTCCGTTGATTGTGAGAAGGTCGCCCTGCAGTTGGAAGACTGGGGACTAGGACTCAGAACCTTGATTCTATGATTCTATCACCTACTCTCTCGTCCATTCAACTGGAGATGCTGGGGACAAAAACTGGGACCTTCTGCATGCCAAGCAGATGCTCTTCCACTGAGCCACAGCCCCTCTTTACAGCTTTCAAGGGTCTCAGGCGGAGGTCTTTCCCATCACCTCCTGCCTGGTCCTTTTAACTGGAGATGCCGGGGATTGAACCTGGGACCTTCCGCATGCCAAGCAAAGGCTCTTCCACTGAGCCAAAGACCCTCTTTACGGCTCTCCAGGGTCTCAGGGGGAGGTCTTTCCCATCACCTCCTGCCTGGTCCTTTTAACTGGGGATGCCGGGGATTGAACCTGGGACCTTCTGCATGCTAAGCAGATGCTCTTCCACTGAGCCACAGCCCCTCTTTACAGCTGTCCAGGGTCTCAGGCGGAGGTCTTTCCCATCACCTCCTGCCTGGTCCTTTTAACTGGGGATGCCGGGGATTGAACCTGGGGCCTTCTGCATGCTAAGCAGACGCTCTGCCACTGAGCCACAGCCCCTCTTTACAGCTGTCCAGGGTCTCAGGCAGAGGTCTTTCCCATCACCTCCTGCCTGGTCCTTTTAACTGGAGGTGTCGGGGACTGAATCTGGGACCTTCTGCATGCCAAGTAGAGGCTCTTCCACTGAGCCACAGCCCCTCTTTACAGCTCTCCAGGGTCTCAGGCGGAGTTCTTTCCAATCACCTCCTGCCTGGTCCTTTTAACTGGAGATGCTGGGGACTGAACCTGGGACCTTTTGCATACTAAGCAGATGCTCTACCACTGAGTCAGGGCCCCATCCTGTGATACCTTTACCAGTCTTTAGAAGAAGGAGGAGGAGGACGAGGAGATTGGATTTATACCCCACCCTTCACTCAGAGTCTCAAAGTGGCTTACAATCACCTTCCCTTCCCCTCTCCACAACAGATACCCTTTGAGATAGGTGGGGCTGAGAGAGCTCTGAGAGAACTACTCATGACAGAACAGCTCTGATAGAACTATGTCTTGCCGAAGGTCATCCAGCCAGGTGCAAGTGTAGGATTGGGGAATCAAACCTGCTTCTCCCAGATTAGAGTCCATGAACTTAACCACTACACCAAACTGGCTTCCTTGGGCCCCTTTTTTTTTTTTACCACACAGTGATACTGTCCGAATAACTCCCAGGTGAGTCCAAAGTTTCCAGTTGGGTAGCCGTGTGCTGGTCTGTAGCAGTGGTGAAACAAAACCGGAGTTCGGTGGTCTGTTAAAGACTAATAACGTTTATTCCAGCATAAGGTTTCGTGAACTGCAATTCGCTTGATCCGCTGCACTGGAGCACAAATCCATCATTCCCCGCAATTTATCCGTGAAACAGAAAGTTGATCTTTGAGAGGAGCAGGGTTCTACAAAGCCAGACGTGTTCAAAGCAGAGAGCCGGTCTGAAGAGTAAGTGGAGGAGAAGCCCGATACAAATAAGGGATTACAGAGGTGTTGCCAAAGGAATTGACATCTGTAAGGGGGTGGTGCAGGGCGGAATTAGCAACGCGGCAATGCCTCCTTCTTGAACCCTGCAGGAGAGCGTTAAAGTTCTTCCTTTTTTTGGGAGGGGGGTATTTATTGCATTTCTCATACGTGCGTATGTGTGTGTGTGTGCGCGCGCACCTGGAAGTCATGGTGACCTCTGGTGACTGACCCCTACTGGGGGCCTGGAGGATAGCCAGAGAGGTGGCTGAATAAATCCTGCCCCCGCCTCCCGCCTACTGGTATTCCAAGGAGGTCTCCCATCCAAATACTAGCCAGGGCCCACCCTGCTTAGCTTCTGAGATCTGACGAGATTGGGCTTGTCGGGGCTACCCAGGTCAGGAGAGCACAGCGCCAGCGGTCCCTCAAGGGCTGAGCTCCGAGCGATCGATCGTTTCTTCGGATTTAAAGGGTCTCCGAACAATTGGAGGCCACCCCACGCTCCGGGGCAGGACCATTGGGGGGCAGGGGGCTTGAGCTGAGGTCCCAGTGGGAAGGCAACTCACTGGGAGACCAAATTAGCTCGCTCTGAAGCAAGCCGGAGGAAGAAGCTCACTGTGGTGGGCAGAGCTGTTGCTACCGTGAGCCAATTTTTTTAAAAAATTGTTTTTCACCAATATAGAATGAAACATAGGTATATATAATGATATACATCAAGAACGAATCACATTATCAAAATCACTAAACACATTGTACCCTTATAGATTTGTTAAAATATATAAGAACAACAAATACTTTTTACCAAACTTTAAACTAGATTCAGCATGAAAAGTGTATGTAACATGCTTTTAACTAATTTGTGTGGTGTCTAAGAGTTGATGCAGGAATGCACAACTAGTCAGTGAGGTGTTTCAACTATAGAGGTATCGCTTATACAAAGCGTGCTTTATGAGTGTAAAATAGTGAGATAGATTGGATTGTATGGTTGGCATTCTGTTTTTAGGATATATTCCAAGAATGGGAGCCATTTCTCATTAAAACTTGACTGTCCAGGATATATTTCAGATTGTTGCAATCGGTCAGTTCTCCATAATGTAGTGGTCCCAGATTCTATTAATCCAGTTGTTGCAAGTTGGGGCATTAGGAGATTTCTATTTGGATGCAATTAGATTTTTTGCAGCAACCAAAAGGCTGCGTATGAAATCTTTTCCTTTCCAACAGTCAAGGTTCTACCCCTTTTTTTAATCCCAGTTGTAGGAGCCGCCCCTCTCCCCTGGCCCAAACGATAACAGGCGAGTTGGCAATTACGCTTAGGCTGTTCCGAGCCCCCTCGCTTGGCAGCAAGGCTGCTAAAGCGACGCGGTGGTTTGTTCAGGGATGAGCCGGCGATGGAGAACGGTGATCGCCAACATGCCAAACTATTTGCATCTTTCATGCGATTACTCTCCAGAAGCGCCACTTTTTGTGAATGAGTTTTTGAGCCTTGGTTCGTTCCCTTGCCCGCCTCCCCCTTTTTTTCTTGGAGTGAGATATTTATTATTGATGGGTGTTGTTGACGGGAAGCCGGCTTCCGCTCGAGGGTGTGTGATATCCACTTAGTACCGCAAGTGCCTTTGGCTCACTGGCCCACACTCATCCCTTGACGCTTCTGTTTATGGCTGTCGCGGAGGAGGGAACGGTTGCTCCTTGCACCTAGTGTTGGCACGCTTCTGTTGAAGAAAAGGATGTAACGTTTAAGCAAGTCCTTCGTTATTGTTTTATGTTATCGAAAACAGTTATATGCTGTCTTTTCCCGAGGCGGTGAACAGGGCGGCATTGAAGCCTTTAAAACATTCGAACAGCGTGGCAAAAACCTTTTGGTCGGTAGAAGACCTGGATGTTAAGCAGGGTTGGCCCTGCTTGGTTCTTGGATGGGAGTCGCTACACAGGGAACATAAGAACATCAGAAGAGCCCTGCTGGATCAGACCAATAGTCCATCTGGTCCCGCATCCTGTCTCACACAGTGGCCGATCAGTTCCTCTGGATGGCCAACAATGGGGCAGAGAGGCTGAGGCCTTCACCCGATAAGATCCTCAGAAGAGCCCTGCTGGATCAGACCAATAGTCCATCTGGTCCAGCATCCTGTCTCACACAGTGGCCGATCAGTTCCTCTGGATGGCCAACAATGGGGCAGAGAGGCTGAGGCCTTCACCCAATAAGAACCTCAGAAGAGCCTTGCTGGATCAGACCAATAGTCCATCTGGTCCAGCATCCTGTCTCACTCAGTGGCCAAGCAGTTCCTCTGCACAGCCAACAACAGAGCAGAGAGGCCGAGGCCTTCCCCTGATGTTGCCTCCTGGCTCTGGGATTCAGAGGTTTAGTGCCGCTGAATGTGGAGGTTCCCATCAGTCACCATGGCTAGTAGCCATTGATAGACTTATTCTCCATGCGTCTATCTAATCCCCTTTTCAAGCTCTTTATTCCTGTGGCCATCACAACATCCTCTGGCAGCAAATTCCACATTTTTATCATTCTCTGTGTAAAGTATTTCCTTCTGTGTGTCCTGAACCTACTGTCCCGCAGCTTCATCAGATGCCCTCGAGTTCTAGTTTTTTGGAAGTGGCAGAAAAAGTTCTCTTTGTCAAGTCTCCCCACCCCATGCATAATTTTAGAAGCCTGTATCATGTCCTTCCTTAGTTGTCTCTTTTCTAAACTGAAAAATCCCAGACACTTCAGCCTTTCTTCATAGGGAAGGTGTTCCAACCCCCTAATCAGAGGCAGGCAATGACAAACAAAAGCAGAGGTCCATCAGTGGCAGTTAGCCCCAAAGTATAGATGGAACACTCTGTCTGAGGCAGTGATGCTCTGTGTTCTTGGTGATTGGGGGGTAACAGTGGGAGGGCTTCTGGAGGTCTGGTCCTGCTGGTGGACCTCCTGACGGCACCTGGGTTTTGGCCACTGTGTGACACAGAGTGTAGGACTGGGTGGGCCACTGGCCTGATCCAGCATGGCTTCTCTTATGTTCTTATGTCTGTGGCAGTGTATTCTTGGTGCTGTGCATTCTTGGTGCTTGTGAGGCAGCAGTGGGAGGGGCTTCACCTTCTCTTGCCTTGAAAACCCTACCAGGTCACCATAGATTGGCTGTGTCCCGAAGGCACTTTGTACACACAAAACTGGGGTTTTTTTTGCTGACCAAACTGAGGAAAAGCTGTTTTCAGATTATGTATGGATATCCGCCTTTGACCTAGTAACAGACCTATTTGCTTCCTTTTTAGCACCCTGCAGATAAAATACGGCTCCATAGCTTGATTCTCTTAAGTGGCTTGTGCGGAAGTTCTTGTGGCTCATCTCACATTCCTTCATATCCAAAAGCACCTTGATTGTGGATCCCTTTTGTGAGTCTCCCGCAGGCTTTTGACTTGAGTTGTCATTTGCCCTTGTTTTTAAAACATTCTGATTTTTTTTTTAAAAAAATAATACCCCCCCCCCCCCCCCCCCCCCGGTTTCCTGGAGAGAGTCACTGCATTTGTTTTAAAGTTCCGAACATGTTCTTTTTCCTCGCTAAACAGTTCAAAGAGCGCATCTTTCTAATCAGAGGAATATGCTCGCATCCCTGGGGTGGTCGCACTGGGTTTAATTGGAACTTGGGCGGCTTTGAAGTCCCCTTAATCCTCTCTGAGCTGGGGAAGAGAATTTGAAGGCAGCGACCGTAAATCTGAAATGTCTTCGTTTTATTTACATATGTCTGGGGAGGCGTATAATTCGTTTTTTTCCCCGGCGTTCTTAAGCTGCGTCGCTTGGTTTCTGGATGGCAAAGTGAGATGGGTAAAGTCAGATGGCACAGGATCGTGCTGTAGATTTGTGTACGTGCAACGTCTAACCGTTGTCCTATGAAAAGGTCATACTTTTTTGTGTGTGTTTTTATGTGTGTATGCCTGGAAATTGCGATTGACTTCTGGTAACTTTTAGTGGGAGTTGAACATTTCTGAGAGGTGGCATACGATTGCCTGCCTCTGTGTCTCGGCCCTGGTTTTCCTTCGAGGTCTTCCTTCCAAGTACTTGCCAGAGTCAACCCACCCCCCACAAAGCATCAATAAAACAATTAAAAGCAGAGCTAAAATGCAAACCGAAATATATTTTTAATTCATTTAGACTTTGCCTTTCTCTTCAATGGTGAACCAGAGCAGCTTACATTGTTCTCCTCTCTTCCATTTTATCCTCACAAGAGCCCTGTGTGGTAGGCTCGGTTAAAAGCATGTGACTGGACCAGGGTCATGCAGTGAGCGTCTGTGGCACAAGTGGGGATTTGAACCTGGGTCCTTCAGTGCCCAGTCTGGCACTCTTAACCACTATACTACATAGAAATACCAGTTAAAACATTGGGAAGGAAGGAGGGCTCACTGAGGGAGTGCTAAACAAAATGAAGAAGAAGAGATTGGATTTATACCCCACCCTTCACTACCCAAAGGTATCTCAGAGCGGCTTACAAACTCCTTTCCCTTCCCCTCCCCACAACAAACACCCTGTCACTGAACCAACCCATTTATACTGTTGAAAGGAAAAGCCATCTTTTAATAGATACTTTCATTCTCGATCCCTGGGGTCCTCACATTTCTTGACCCTCTGGGCACCTTCGGAATTCTATCACCAGTTGGTGGACGTGACGACAAGATGGCTGGTGCAGGAGGCGGAGCCGACCACAAAGTGACAGGGAGGGAGGTTATTCTCCACTCCAGCAGTAACTCTTCAGCATTTCAGCCAATCTGCGCCTCTTAAAGATGCCTTTTAATCTGCACAGCCAATCAACAGCCCTGCCCCGCAAAAGTCCCACCCACTTTCTGAAAAACATTTGCTGGGCACCAAGAAAGGGGCCGCGGTGGCTCAGAGGTTAAGACGCTGAGCTGCAGACTGGAAGGTCTGTAGTTCAGCAGTTCGAGACTCCAGTGCTGTGTGACGGAGTGAGCGCCCGTCTCTGGCCCCAGCTCCTGCCAACCTAGCAGTCTGAAAGCAAGAAATTGCAAGTAGATAAATAGGTACCGCCGGGGGTCATTTAGTAGAAAAAAGAGGTGCAGGAGTTCATTAGCATAACTCATTAGCATAACTTATTTGCATATGTCACACCCCCTGACATCACCGGAAGTGCGTCAGAAGACAACCCCCACCACTCAGGCTCCACTGGACTGTTTTGGATTGCTAGCTATTGGGGGGGGGAGAACATGCTGATCTGTCCTCGCAGAGGAGGGAGAGCTTGTACCTGAAGGCGGGCTGGGGGGGGGGCTCTGCAACTTACCTGGCTGCTTCTTGCTCCTTGTGGCCCGACTGAGGGCTGCTGGGAGCAGGGGGCGGGATTTGTTGCATGTGCCTGCCCCCTGGGCTCCTTACTGCCGGAGCTCCGCTCCTGTGCGCTCCTGCAGGAAATGACCCCTGGGTACCGCTTTAGTGGGAAGGTAACAGCGTTCTGTATGCCTCGGCGTTTAGTCATGCTGGCCACATGACCACGGGAATGTCTTCGGACAGTGCTGGCTCTTCAGCTTCGAGATGGAGATGGGCACCGCCCCCTAGAGTGGGATTTGACTGGCTTTCGAGCAAGAAAAACCTTTGCCTTTAGGAAACGTGTCGGCGGGCATTGTGGCACCTGTGGGCACCACGCTGGGAACTCCTGCCCTATTCAGAATTAAAATATCCTCCCAAAATAGACAAATGCGGGCCTTAGCGTGTAGAGCTAACAATTAGAATTTGCCTGCCCCACTTAAAATAAGCCCACAATACTAGTAGCTTAACGAAGGGATCAACAGCTCTGTTTGATGATCTGCCAATTAAACTATGATCAGTTGCGGCAGTATTGATGCTGGAGATTGGGCAATGGTGCCTTTTCAGAGGTTTTTTTGGGATAAAATGGATTGTTTGAGTCTCCCTTTTGGTCACAAGAAGAGTCTCTGCTTGACGCGTGAAGGTCTGAGGTTTGCTACCCATGTATTCAGGGATAGAATCTAGCAGTAGGCAACGTGAAGGACCTCTGCCCGAGACCCTGGAGAGCTGCTGCCCGGCAGAGTAGACAGTAGCAAACTTGATGGGCCAAGGGTCTGGTTCAATATAAGGGAGCTTGGTGTGTTTGGAGAGGGGCTGTGGCTCAGTAGTAGAGCATCTGCTTGGCATGCAGAAGGTCCCAGGTTCAATCCCCAGCACCTCCAGTTAAAAGGATCAGGTAGATCAAGATAGGTAGCCGTGTTTGTCTGTAGCAGCAGAACAGAGCAAGAGTCCAGTAGTACCTTAAAGGCTGATTCTGCATTGGCTTTTCCCTCCGTTGTTTTACGAAACCCACGTTGGAACAGACATTCCCCTCTACATTGCATGCTGGTTTCACTTCCTTTGATTATCAGGTTTTATGGTAGCCTCCACACTCCATGCCACTTTGGAGTTCTTTGGTCCTCAGATTTTATTGTACCTTCTGCACAGATTTATGGCCGTTTTATGGCCATTCTGGGGTGACTTTGCAGTCAGTATGGCGTTGCCCTGAGGTATGTGAATGTGGTTTTGAGCTGCACTTTTTCCTCCCAGTTGAGTAAATGTGGAGCGAATACTAGAGAAAAATAAATTGTGGCAAAGTAGGAGCTTTTGTGAGTTACTGCTCACTTCTTCAGGTAGAATGTGAGTCCATCTGCTCTCTGTCTCTCTGTCTCTGTCTGTCTGTCTGTCTCTCTCTCTCTATATATATATATTGGAAAGTGGAATGATTTCAGAGTTCGAATCAGGTAGAAGGTGATGTGAACAGGGGTCATTTCCTGCAGGAGCGCACAGGAGCAGAGCTCCGGCAGTAATGAACCCAGGGGGCGGGCACATGCAACAAGCCCCACCCCCTGCTCCCAGCAGCTCTCACTCAGAGCAAGAAGCAGCCAGGTAAGTTGCAGAGCCCCCGGCCCTCTGGTCCAAAACAGTCCAGTGGTACCTTTAAGACCAAGTTTTATTCAGGTACAAGCTCTCCCTCCTCTGCGAGGACAGATCTGCACCTCCCCCCCCCAATAGCTAGCAATCCAAAACAGTCCAGTGGAACCTGAGCCTTCTGACACACTTCCGGTGTTGCCTTCTGACACACTTCCGGTGATGTCAGGGTGTGTGGCATATGCAAATAAGTTATGCTAATGAGTTATGCTAATTAGCTCCTGCACCTCTTTTTCTTCGAAATGACCCCTGGATATGAAAGGCCTCCGGCTGATACCCTGGAGAGCTGCTGCCAGTCAGAGTAGACAATACCGCCCTTGATGGCCTGAGAGCCTGATCCAGTGTAAGACACCATTGTGCGTGTGTCGAAACCATTTTATCAGTGCGTGCCCAAGGCCTGAGGGTGAACGTGTGTGTCAGCATAAGGTGTTAACGCACAATTTTAATCTCCAAGAAGGTGGGTTGCGTTTTGCTCCAAATAATGAGGGGAAAATAGGTGTCTCTACCTCAAGACAATGTTCTTTTACTTCATAAGGATCCGGGAGATGCGGGAACCCTTTGCCATGGCCTTTCCCCTCCATTATTTATGAATGAATCATTAGTTTTTGTACCGCAGAAGATGTCTAGCTGCCTTGCTGAAGAGAGATGCAGGGTGCGAGGTACGCTTGCCCTCGGTCACACCTCCTGGTCAGCCCTGTTTCTGTGAGCTCCAGTAATCTGCCACAGTGAATCCATTACGGTCTCTTGCTGTGGGCGAGTGGTACCGCAAATTGATCTCTTCAGTTTGGTAAGGCCAGAGGGGGAAGTTTCTTCCCCCCCCCCCGTGCCATTTTCTTTGTCTTTCTGTTCCCCCCCCCCCAATATTTTCTCACAGAAAGATCGGTCGTAAAATGTTGGTCCCTTAAAGACTGACAACATTTATTTTAACATGAGTGTGCGTGATTCTGATTTTACTGAAGAACATAAAGACATCAGAAGAGCCCTGCTGGATCAAACCAGTGGTCGATCTAGTCCAGCATCCTGTCTCACACAGGGGCTAACCAGTTTCCCTGGAGGGCCAACAACGGGGCCGAGAGGCCAAGGCGTTCCCCTGATAAGAACATCAGACCAGTGGTCCATCTAGTCCAGTATCCAGTCTCCCAGAGGGGCCTAACAGTTCCTCTAGAGGGCCTGTAGTAACTGGGGGTTATTTTGCTTTTAGTTGGTAAAAATGTAGTAGTTCCTAGCAGGAACCCAAGGTTATTTATTTATTTATTTATTTTATTCCATTTATACCCCGCCCTCCCCGCACGCGGGCTCAGGGCGGCTTACAAACACAAGGTGGAATACAATACCACAGTTAAAAACAATTAAGGCACACAGTGCTATAAAATACAGTTAAAAACAATTTAAACACAGTGGGCAGCTCCCACGGATCCATTGCGACTAACATACTCGCTCCCTATTGCACATCTCATTGTGGTCAAAAAGGAGGATGCTGTAGGCTATGATGTTAGGCCCTGTGGTACTGTAACAGGTCCCGCAGGGCCCTGATCTCCTCCGGGAGCTCATTCCACCAGATAGGAGCCGCCACCGAAAAGGACCTGGTCCTTGTGGCAACATTCCTGGCCTCTTTAGGGCCCGGGATCACTAGGCGGTGTTGTGACCCCGACCGAAGTGCTCTTCGGGGCCTGTATGAGGAAAGGTGATCCCTCAGGTATGCCGGACCCTGGCCATGTAGGGCTTTAAAGGTAAGCACCAGCACTTTGAAGCGAATCCGGAATGCTGTAGGCAGCCAGTGCAGCGCTTTCAGTACAGGTTGGATGTGGTCCCATCTAGAGACACCCGCAACCAACCTGGCCGCCGCATTCTGCACCAGCTGCAGCTTCCGAACTTGCGACAAAGGCAGCCCCATGTAGAGAGCGTTGCAGTAGTCTAGCCTCGAGGTAACCATCGCATGGATCACTGTGGCCAGGTCTTCACGGCTAAGGAAGGGGTCCAGGAGCACTCCCAAACTCCTAACCTCCGAAGGTTGGGTTTTTTAAATTTATTTATTTATTTAACTTTCAGCTTATATACCGCTCTAACCCCGAAGGGTCTCTGAGCGGTTTACAGATAATTTAATTTCCTATCTAGGGCCACATTTTTGTAGGGGGTGACTCCCTATTGGCACCCAGGCAGGAGAATCCTGTTGTCAAATGACTCTTCCAGGCGGGCTTCAGATGGTATTCTTTCTCGGCGTTTTTTCCTCTCCCGGTGCCTCGGAGCAGGTCTTTTTTTTTTTTTAAGTTGGTGACTCTCTGGTGGACCCATCACGGTGCGCGGCCCCGCGCCAGATGCAGCTCCGGCTCACATCGTCTCCGGCTCTGCCGCGCCGCGCTGACACACCACCACGCCTCTGTGATTTCATCATCACCCTGACTCCACCGCTCGATGTTACGCCAGGCTCGCCAGGGTCATTCCGCCGCCGCTCGCTTGACGTCCACGAGGAGAAGGGTGCCCCCTGCCACCTAGGGGCAGGTACCCAATTTATCTACTTGCATTATGCTTTCAAACCGCTGGGTGGGCGGGAGCTGGGACTAGGACTGGGAGCTCACTCCGGCCGCGGTGGGTCTCGAACAGCCTTAATGGCTGTTCACTGATGTTAAGGCAGACGTTCTACTGCCTGCGCTTCTTGAGCCTGAAGTGTTAGCCACCTGCAGGCTATTACTGGTTACTCAGCACTGACCCTGGGGAATGGGATCTGGTGAGTCTAGTCAAGCTTAATTGGCAATTAGTGCTGGTGGTCAGGCTTCAGTGTGGTTTAAATCAGGGTCTTTCCTTTCGAAAGAGACTTTTACCTCCTGGCGTGGTGGCTATAGGCAGGGTGGCGATATATTTGGAAAAACCCTGTATTGGCTGGATGGACTGAGTTGTAAGGGTGTACCCTATTTTGACTGCTGTGAGCCGATTGCTGGGAGTTGTGCTAAGAACTGCTGGGACCAACTGGGCTATACTGTTCAAGGTAAACTAGATAGAGATTAAACTATTTTCTTGTTTTGTACACAGAAATACTGGTATTGGTACTAAAAATAAACCATTTTGTTACCTGCCGGTGTGGTGGTATGTCTGGGGGTCTGCAGAAGGGTGTTCCAGGCGTTTGTTGTCTTGGCCCTACCAATATTCTCTGAGTGGGACCCTGGAAAGGGTTGGGAACCCTGCTGGAGGTTTTAAAACAGTCAATTAGCCTTGCAATGCTCCCTCTAAGCTGTGGAGTCCTGTGAGCAAAAATGCTACTTTGTGAGCTTCTGGCATTAAAGCTGCAAGCGATTTGGCGACTGCATCAATTTGTTGGCTCTGGAGCCCTCCTTCCTGAGCTGATACAAAAATGTGTGAGCCAGAGGCTAGAAAACTGAGCTAGCTCACACTGTAGAGGAAAACAATAGAATGGGAAGGACTAGAGATCTCTTCAAGAAAATTGGAGAAATCAAGGGAGCGTTCCATGCAAATCTGGCCATGATAAAGGATAAAAACGGTAGGGACCTGACAGAAGCAGAAGAAATTAGGAGAAGATGGCAAGAATACACAGAAGAACTATACAAGAAAGACCTCGATGTCCTTGACAACCACTTTGCATGTGATTGAGTGCCTGGGTGCATTTGAATAGCTGCTGCCAGTCCTCTGCTGGGGGAGGCCTCTATTTAAGGGAACACCTGGCCAGAGGCAGAGGAGACCCAGCTGAGCTCTGAGCAGGAGCAGGAGACAGAGGGGTGAGTGGTTTTTTACTTACTTTCAGCTGAGAGGATTCAACTGAGGATTTTGGTGGAAGAACTGGTCTGGGACTGTGGGGAAGTGCTTGGAGTTTTTGCAGATTCCTGGCTGCTTGAGAGTAGGAGAGGAAAGGGCATTGTTTGACTGTGATTGACTGCAATTGAGAGGAACAGGAAGGGGCATTGTTTTGCATGTGATTGAGTGCCTGGGTGCATTTGAATAGCTGCTGCCAGTCCTCTGCTGGGGGAGGCCTCTATTTAAGGAAACACCTGGCCAGAGGCAGAGGAGACCCAGCTGAGCTCTGAGCAGGA